>NW_027490107.1:1226343-1527895 GCF_050948175.1 Xylocopa sonorina | reverse complement strand
AATTAGCACCTCAGATATCCACGAAACTATAAGTTTCATAGAAGTTTTTGCTAGTATAAAATTGCATAGTACAAAGGGGACATCCGTTGATGAAAATAGTTTTTTTGTAAGTGGAGTTATGTTGGACATATGAAGGTTACCTTCATTTTTTAAAATGAATTGGTATGTCCATTCTTCCGCAATATGATAGAGCATTTTAAAGCAAGTTTAACGATCAGTAACATGAAGGCATTGAAGGTTACAAAAAGTAAAGAAAGGCGATAATACTCACGGTTTTGATAGTAAATGAAACATACGTATTGTAAACAGTGGTGGAAGGCGTAATACTTACCGTTTACTTCACTGTGAATAAATACTTTTCGAAGGGCATTTCAATAGTTTGCAGCATAAGTTAAACATGATAAGATTAGTATTGAAAAATCGGTTCGAATACGTTTGGTTAGGCTGTTCTTTGTGTCGTTCATTTTATAAGTACTGACCTGCGGATTCCTGAGGACAGCTCACAAAATTGTTGAACTATGGAAGATTATCATTGTGAATTTGATTCAAAAGGTAATTAAATTCCATTAGATTGTAAACAGATCTCAATGTTTCATTTTAGATAGTAAGATTAAATACTCTTTACAAAACTACACGAATGGATACATACCTTTCTGTTATTATTATTTCATAAAGAATTATAATTGCAATTATATAGTTCATTACGATAAAAAATATTTCTCAGAAAATTCTAAATATTAAATTAAAGAATCAAGTAAAACATTTTTAATAATTACGAATATGAAAAATACTTGAACATTCCAATAGAAAGATATCTAAGCAGAAGTTAGAAAAGTCAAACATTCAATTTCAATTCCAGAATTCATCTATAGGAGGTAAAATGTTTCGAAAGCTTTAATTACAGTCTTTAATGCAAGCAGTTGGGCAGTATTTCAATTTTTAAGAAAATTGATGAAAGTCAACCATTTTGAAGTGGTCAGAATCTTTGTCGTTTGAGCAATAAGTGAATAACAAATAACTGCATAAATTCCAGGCTTAAAAACATATGGATTAAATCCTATGCAGACTCGTTTATGAGCTAGTTACTAAATAATAATCCACACTAAGTAATCATTTTAAAACTTAAACGATTACATCTCGCGAACTTTCAAAGATATCAGAAGCGTGAAAAGTATGTGGTTTATCAAAAACTCTTCTAAAAGAACGGACGAAGCCAATAGAAATCTTTGTTGAAGTAAGCAAGTTCTAAAGTTCTAAGCAACGCGATGGCCCTTATCTGCCTATGTTTCATAGCAAGTAAGTTCTGAATTTCTATGAAATCCGATGGAATTCCTCACTACTAACGTTTCAAAGTAAGTTCTCAAATTCTCAATTCTACGTTTAAAACTATGTGTGTTCTATATATCTATGTAAAGTGATGGTTCCTATTAGTTGTAACGGAAACCTATATATAGTAAGTCAGGGAAGCTCGAAGGGGTTAATTATCTAAATGCTTTAAGGTGTAAAACGTACTTTAATCTAAAGCGATCTATCGTTCCAAGGTACCCGCTCACGTACAACTTTTCTTGGGGGCCAGCTGCTCAAAAAGTAGCAAAGGGATAGACTACACGACCCCGGGAACCATGGGGCGGAACAACCCTTGAAACTTCGAAATGCTCCTCTTCTCGACTACGCCTAGCCAAGTACACACACTCAGGTCGCGAGATACTGAAGTCACGGCATGTTTATTTATGGTCTCGACGTGGGTTTAACTAACAAGGGCTACGGGAAACTACGCAACACGCCGCAAATTACCGGGTATCATAACTCGTTTCACGATATAAGATACAATATACAATATGCGACACAAGAAATGGGACACTTTAGCGAATAAGCTCTCACGTTCTCTTCTTCAGGTTCCTTGAATTCGCTGGTGGTCCTCGGGTCTCCTGCATCTTCCTCGGGGCTCCTTGGTGGAGTGGGCTGTAGGCTTCGGTATTGTTCGAGTCCATCGATCAGTGGATTTCGGCGATTTCCTCTTCTCGCCCCCTTGGGTGTCCCATGGCCCACCTGCAGGGCCGCTGGACTTTTGACTTCTTTTTAGGGAGTTAAGGATGGTTGAGGACCTTCTCACATCCCAGAGCATTATAAAGCACAAAAGCAGATAAGCATAATGCGATGCATAGAGCTTTACAACATTCTAACTTACTTTGAACTGTTTATATGAAATGCAATACTGAGGTGTATGAAGCATGACAAATTAAATGCTTCGGCACCTGGACATCTAGAAACGCTATCCCCGGGCAAGAAAGTGTAGGGTTCACACTCAATTCATGTGCAGAAGCAGATAAACATAACGCGATGCTATGAATATTACATCTTATCATGAAATATAGAAGTAAGATGCGCAGCCGCGTTTTACGAAGCATTAGAACTCTATTGCTTCTAAACCTTCAGATATAGAAACGATATTCCGTAGCAAGGAAGTGATCCATTTACATTCATTTGAAGTATAGAGGAGATATACATAACGCGTTGCATTGAAATTACATCTTATCATTTGACTTATAATTGATATGCGATATCGCGTTTTATAAAGAGTTAGAAATCTATTGCTTCGATGCGTAGACATCTAGAAACGCAATTTCCTAGCCAAGAAGTGTGGCATTTGCATTCTTTTGAAGTGTAGACGAGGTATACATAACACTTCGCAATGAATATTATATCTTATCATGAAACATACATGAGATGCGATATCGCGATTTAAGAAGCTTTAGGACTCTATTGCTTCGATACGTAGACATCTGCAAACGCTACTTCCTAGCAAGGAAGTGTCGCATTTACATTCTTTTGAATTGAATACGAGGTATACATGACACTTCGCAATGAATATTATATCTTATCATGAAACATAGCAATGGGATGCGATATCGTGATTTATGAAGCATTAGAACTCTCTTGCTAATATACGTAGACATCTGCAAACGCTACTTCCTAGCAAGGAAGTGTCGCAATTACATTCTTTTGAAGTGAATACGACGTATACATGACACTTCGCAATGAATATTATATCTAATCATGAAACATAGAAATGAGATGCGACATCTCGTTCTAAGAAGCATTAGAACTTTATTGCTACGATACGTAGACATCTGCAAACGCCATTTCCTAGCAAGGAAGTGTCGCATTTACATTCTTTTGAAGTGAATACGAGGTGTACATGACACCTCGCATTGAATATTATATCTTATCACAAAACATAGAAATGAGATGCGATATCGCGATTTAAGTAGCATTAGAACTCTATTGCTACGATACGTAGACATCTGCAAACGCTATTTCCTAGCAAGCAATAGTCGCATTTACTTTCTTTTCAATTGAATACGAGGTGTACATGACACTTCGCAATGAATATTATATCTTATCACGAAACATAGAAATGAGATACGATATCGCGATTTAAGTAGCATTAGAACCCTTTTGCTACGATACGTAGACATCTGAAAACGCTGTTTCCTAGCAAGGAAGTGTCGCATTTACATTCTTTTGAAGTGAATACGAGGTGTACATGACACTTCGCAATGAATATTATATCTCTTCACGAAACATAGAAGGGAGATGCGACATCGCGTTTTAAGAAGCATTAAAACTTTATGGCCTCGATGCGGAGACACCTACAAACGCTATTTCCTAGCATGGAAGTGTCGCATTTACATTTGGTTGGAGTGAATGCGAGGTACACATGACACTTCGCAATGAATATTATATCTTATCACGAAACATAGAAATGAGATGCGATATCGCGATTTAAGTAGCATTAGAACTCTATTGCTACGATACGTAGACATCTGAATACGCTATTTCCTAGCAAGGAAGTGTCGCATTTACATTCTCTTGAAGTGAATACGAGGCGTACATGACACCTCGCAGTGAATATTATATCTTATCACAAAACATAGAAATGAGATGCGATATCGCGTCTTAAGAAGCATTAGAACCCTATTGCCTTAATGGGGAGATATCTGCAAACGCTATTTCCTCGCATGGAAGTGTCGCATTTACATTCTTTTGAAGTGAGTTCGATGTATACAAGACACTTCGCAATGAATATTATATCTTATCAAGAAACACATAAATGTGATGCGATATCGCGATTTAAGTAGCACTAGAACTCTATTGCTACGATACATAGACATCTGCGAACGCTATTTCCTAGCAAGCAATAGTCGCATTTACTTTCTTTTGAATTGAATACGAGGTGTACATGACACTTCGCAATGAATATTATATCTTATCACGAAACATAGAAATGAGATACGATATCGCGTTCTAAGAAGTATTAGAACTGTATTGCCTCGACGCGTAGACATCTGCAAACGCTATTTCCTAGCATGGAAGTGTCGCACTTACATTCTTTTGAAGTGAATACGAGGTATACATGACACTTCGCAATGAATATTATACCTTATCATGTAACATAGAAATGAGATGCGATATCGCGATTTAAGAAGCATTCGAACTCTATTGCTACGATACGTAGGCATCTGCAAACGCTATTTCCTAGCAAGGAAGATTCGCACTTACATTCTTTTGAAGTGAATACAAGGTATACATGAGACTTCGCTATGAATATTATATCTCATCACGAAACATATAAATGAGATGCGATATCGCGATTTAAGTAGCATTAGAGCTCTATTGCTACGATACGTAGACATCTGCGGACGCTATTTCCCAGCAAGCAATAGTCGCATTTACATTCTTTTGAATTGAATACGAGGTATACATGACACTTCGCAATGAATATTATACCTTATCACGAAATATATAGATGAGATGCGATATCGCGATTTAAGTAGCATTAAAACTTTATTGCTACGATACGGAGACATCTGCAAACGCTATTTCCTAGCAAGCAATAGTCGCATTTACAATCTTTTGAAGTGAATACGAGGTATACATGACACTTCGCAATGAATATTATATCTTATCACGAAACACATAAATGTGATGCGATATCGCGATTTAAGTAGCATTAGAACTCTATTGCTACGATACATAGACATCTGCAAACGCTATTTCCTAGCAAGCAATAGTCGCATTTACTTTCTTTTGAATTGAATACGAGGTGTACATGACACTTCGCAGTGAATATTATATCTTATTACGAAACATAGGAATGAGATGCGATATCGCGATTTAAGTAGCATTAGAACTCTATTGCTACGATACGTAGACACCTGAATAAGCTATTTCCTAGCAAGGAAGTGTTGCACTTACATTCTTTTGAATTGAATACGAGGTATACATGACACTTCGCAATGCATATTATATCTTATCATGAAACATTGAAGAGTGATGCGATATCGCGTTGTAAGAAGCATTAGAACTCTATGGCCTCGATGCGGAGACATCTGCAAACGCTATTTCCTAGCATGGAAGTGTCGCACTTACATTCTTTTGAAGCGAATACCAGGTATACATGACACTTCGCAATGAATATTATACCTTATCACGAAATATATAGATGAGATGCGATATCGCGATTTAAGTAGCATTAGAAATTTATTGCTACGATACGGAGACATCTGCAAACGCTATTTCCTAGCAAGCAATAGTCGCATTTACAATCTTTTGAAGTGAATATGAGGTATACATGAGACTTCGCAATGAATATTATATCTCATCACGAAACATATAAATGAGATGCGATATCGCGTTTTAAGAAGCATTAGAATTCTATTGCTACGATACGTAGACATCTGCAAACGCTATTTCCTAGCATGCAAGTGTCGCATTTACATTCTTTTGAAGTGAATACAAGGTATACATGACACTTCGCAATGAATATTATATCTTATCAAGAAACATAGAGGAAATATGCGACATCGCGTTTTAAGGAGCATTAGAACTATATTTTTACGATACGTAGACATCTGCAAACAATATTTCCTAGCAAGGAAGTGTCCCATTTACAATCTTTTGAAGTGAATACGAGGTATACATAACACTCCACAATGAATATTATATCTTATCACGAAACATAGAAATGAAATGCGACTTCTCATTTTAAGAAGCATTAGAACTCTATTGCTACGATACGTAGACATCTGCAAACTCTATTTCCTAGCATGGAAGGGTCGCATTTACATTCTGTTGAAGTGAGTACGAGGTATACATAACACTCCATAGTGAATATTATATCTTCTCATGAAACATAGCAGTGAGATGCGGTATCGCGTTTTAAGAAGCATTAGAACTCTATTGCCAATATACGTAGGTATCTGCAAACTCTATTTCCTAGGAAGGAAATGTCGCATTTACAATCCATTGAAGTGAACACGAGTTATACATGACACTTCGCAATGCATATTATATCTTATCATGAAACATTGAAGAGTGATGCGATATCGCGTTTTAAGAAGCATTAGAACTCTATTGTTTCCATACGTAGACATCTGCAAAGGCTATTTCCTAGCATGGAAGGGTCGGATTTACATTCTTTTGAAGTGAGTACGAGGTATACATAACACTCCATAATGAATATTATATCTTCTCATGAAACATAGCAGTGAGATGCGATATCGCGTTTTAAGAAGCATAAGAACTCTATTGCTACGATACGTAGATACCTGTAAACGCTATTTCCTAGCATGGAAGTGTCGCATTTACATTCTTTTGAAGTGAATACGAAATATACATGACACTTCGCAATGAAAATTATATCTTATCATGAAACATAGAAGTGAGATGCGATATCCCGTTTTAGGAAGCATTAGAACTCTATTGCTACGATACGTAGACATCTGCAAACAATATTTCCTAGCAAGGAAGTGTCGCATTTACATTCTTTTGAAGTGAATACGAGATATACATGACACTTCGCAATGAGTATTATATCTTATCATGATACATAGGAATGTGATGCGATATCGCGTATTAAGAAGCACTAGAACTTTATTGCTACGATACGTAGGCATCTGTAAACAATATTTCCTAGCAAGGAAGTGTCGCACTTACATCCTCTTGAAGTGAATACGAGGTATACATAACACACCACAATAAATATTATATCTAATTACGAAACATAGAAATGAAATGCGACATCTCGTTCTTAGAAGCATTAGAACTCTATTGCTACGATACTTTGACATCTGCAAACGCTATTTCCTAGCATGGAAGTGTCGCATTTACATTATTTTGAAGTGAATACGATGTATACATGACACTCCGCAATGAATATTATACCTTATCACGAAACATAGAAATGAGATGCGATATCGTGATTTAAGAAGCACTAGAACTTCATTGCTACGATACGTAGACATCTGCAAACAATATTTCCTAGCAGGGAAGTGTTGCACTTACATACTTTTGAAGTGAATACGAGGTATGCATAACATTACACAATGAATATTATATCTTATTACGGAACATAGAAATTAAGTACGACATCTCGTTTTAAGAAGCATTAGAACTCTATTGCTACGATACGTTGACACCTGCAAGCCCTTTTTCCTAGCATGGAAGTGTCGCATTTACATTCTTTTGAAGTGAATACGAGGTATACATGACACTTCGCAATAAATATTATATCTTATCATGAAAGATAGAAGTGAGATGCGATATCGCGTATTAAGAAGCATTAGAACCCTATTTCTACGATACGTAGACATCTGCAAACGCTGCTTCCTAGCATGGAAGTGTCGCATTTACATTCTTTTGAAGTGAATACGAGGTATACATGACTTCGCAATAAATATTATATCTTATCATGAAAGATAGAAGTGAGATGCGATATCGCATTTTAAGAAGCATTAGAATTCTATTGCTACGATACGTAGACATCTGCAAACGCTATTTCCTAGCATGGATGTTTCGCATTTACACTCTTTTGAAGTGAATACGAGATATACATGACACTTCGCAATGAATATTATATCTTCTCATGAAACATAGGAATGAGTTGCGATATCGCGTATTGAGAAGCATTAGATCTCTATTGCTAATATACGTTGACATCTGCAAACGCTATTTCCTTGCATGGATGTTTCGCATTTACATTCTTGTGATGTGAGTACGGGGTATACATGACACTCCACAATGAATATTATATCTTATTACGAAACATGGAAATGAAATGCGACATCTCGTTTAAAGAAGCATTAGAACTCTATTGCTACGATACGTTGACATCTGCAAACGCTATTTCCTAGCATGGAAGTGTCGCATTTACATTCTTTTGAAGTGAATACGAGGTATACATGACACTTCGCAATAAATATTATATCTTATCATGAAAGATAGAAGTGAGATGCGATATCGCGTATTAAGGAGCATTAGAACCCTATTGCTACGATACGTAGACATCTGCAAGCGCTACTTCCTAGCATGGAAGTGTCGCATTTACATTCTTTTGAAGTGAATACGAGGTATACGTGACACTTCGCAATAAATATTATATCTTATCATGAAAGATAGAAGTGACATGCGATATAGCATTTTAAGAAGCATTAGAACTCTATTGCTACGATACGTAGACATCTGCAAACGCTATTTCCTAGCATGGAAGTGTCACATTTACATTCATTTGAAGTGAATACGAGATATACATGACTCTTCGCAATGAATATTACATCTTATCATGAAACATAGGAATGAGTTGCGATATCGCGTATTGAGAAGCATTAGATCTCTATTGCTAATATACGTTGACGTCTGCAAACGCTATTTCCAAGCATGGATGAGTCGCATTTACATTCTTTTGATGTGAGTACGAGGTATACATGACACTCCACAATGAATATTATATCTTATCATGAAACATAGGAATGATTTGCGATATCTCGTTTTGAGAAGCATTAGAACTCTATTGCTAGGATACGTAGACATCTGCAAACGCTATTTCCTAGCATGGAAGTGTCGCATTTACATTCTTTTGAAGTGAATACGAGGTATACATGACACTTCGCAATAAATATTGTATCTTATCATGAAAGATAGAAGTGAGATGCGATATCGCGTTTTAAGAAGCATTAGAACCCTATTGCTACGATACGTAGCCATCTGCAAACGCTACTTCCTAGCATGGAAGTGTCGCATTTACATTCTTTTGAAGTGAATACGAGGTATACATGACACTTCGCAATAAATATTATATCTTATCATGAAAGATAGAAGTGAGATGCGATATCGCGTATTGAGAAGCATTAGATCTCTATTGCTAATATACGTTGACATCTGCAAACGCTATTTCCTTGCATGGATGTGTCGCATTTACATTCTTGTGATGTGAGTACGAGGTATACATGACACTCCACAATGAATATTATACCTTATTACGAAACATGGAAATGAAATGCGACATCTCGTTTTAAGAAGCATTAGAACTCTATCGCTACGATACGTAGACATCTGCAAACGCTATTTCCTAGCATGGAAGTTTCGCATTTACATTCTTTTGAAGTGAATACGAGGTATACATGACACTTCGCAATGAATATTATATCTTATCATGAAACATAGAAGTGAGATGCTATATCGCGTTTTAAGAAGCATTAGAACTCTATTGCTACGATACGTAGACATCTGCAAACGCTGTTTCCTGGCATGGAAGTGTCGCATTTACATTCTTCTGAAGTGAATACGAGGTATACATTACACTCTGCCATGAATATTATATCTTATCACGAAACATAGATGTGACATGCGATATCGCGGTTTAAGAAGCGCTAGAACTCTATTGCTACGATACGTAGACATCTGCAAACGCTACTTCCTAGCATGGAAGTGTCGCATTTACATTCTTTTGAAGTGAATACGAGGTATACATGACACTTCGCAATGAATATTATATCTTATCATGAAACATAGAAGTGAGATGCGATATCGCGTTCTAAGAAGCATTAGAACCCTATTGCTACGATACGTAGACATCTGCAAACGCTACTTCCTAGCATGGAAGTGTCGCATTTACATTCTTTTGAAGTGAATACGAGATATACATGACACTTCGCAATGAATATTATATCTTATCACGAAACATAGAAGTGAGATGCGTTATCGAGTTTTAGGAAGCGTTAGAACTCTATTGCCTCGACACGTAGACATCTGCAAACGCTATTTCCTAGCATGGAAGTGTCGAATTTACATTCTTTTGAAGTGAGTACGAGGTATACATAACACTCCATAATGAATATTATATCTTCTCATGAAGCATAGCAGTGAGATGCGATATCGCGATTTAGGAAGCATTAGAACTCTATTGCTGCGATACGTAGACATCTGCAAACGCTATTTCCTAACATGGAAGTGTCGCATTTACTTTCTTTTGAAGTGAATACGAGATATACATGACACTTCGCAATGAATATTATATCTTATCATGAAACATAGGAATGAGGTGCTATATCGCATTTTGAGGAGCATCAGAACTCTATTGCTACGATACGTAGACATCTGCAAACGCTATTTCCTAGCATGGAAGTGTCTTATTTACGTTCTTTTGAAGTGAATACGAGGTATACATAACACTCCACAATGAATATTATATCTTATCACGAAACATAGGAATGAAATGCGACATCTCGTTTTAAGAAGCATTAGAACTCTATTGCTACGATACGTAGACATCTGCAAACGCTATATCCTAGCATGGAAGTGTCGCATTTACATTCTTTTGAAGTGAGTACGAGGTATACATGACACATCGCAATGTATATTATATCTTATCATGAAACATAGAAGTGAGATGCGATATCGCGTTCTAAGCAGCATTAGAACTCTATTGCTACGATACGTAGACATCTGCAAACGCTATTTCCTAGCATGGAAGTGTCTTATTTACATTCTATTGAAGTGAATTCGAGGTATACATGACACTTCGCAATGAATATTATATCTTATCATGAAACATAGAAGTGAGATGCGATATCGCGTTCTAAGAAGTATTAGAACTCTATTGCTACGATACGTAGACATCTGCAAACGATATTTCCAAGCATGGAAGGGTCGCATTTACATTCTTTTGAAGTGAATACGAGATATACATGACACTTCGCAATGAATATTATATCTTATCATGAAACATAGAAATGAGATGCGACATCTCGTTTTAAGAAGTATTAGAACTCTATTGTTTCCATACGTAGTCATCTGCAAACGCTATTTCCTAGCATGGAAATGACGCATTTACATCCCTTTGAAGTGAATACGAGGTATACATGACACTTCGCAATGAATATTATATCTGATCATGAAACATAGAAATGAGATGCGACATCGCATTTTGAGAAGCAGTAGAACCCTATTGCTTCGATACGTAGACATCTGCAAACTCTAATTCCTAGTAGGGAAGTGTCGCATTTACATTCATTTGAAGTGAATACGAGGTATACATGACACTTCGCAATGAATATTATACCTTATCATGAAACATAGTAGTGAGATGCGATATCGCATTTTAAGAAGCATTAGAACTCTATTGCTACGATACGTAGACATCTGCAAACGCTATTTCCTAGCATGGAAGTGTCTTATTTACGTTCTTTTGAAGTGAATACGAGGTATACATAACACTCCACAATGAATATTATATCTTATCACGAAACATAGGAATGAAATGCGACATCTCGTTTTAAGAAGCATTAGAACTCTATTGCTACGATACGTAGACATCTGCAAACGCTATATCCTAGCATGGAAGTGTCGCATTTACATTCTTTTGAAGTGAGTACGAGGTATACATGACACATCGCAATGTATATTATATCTTATCATGAAACATAGAAGTGAGATGCGATATCGCGTTCTAAGCAGCATTAGAACTCTATTGCTACGATACGTAGACATCTGCAAACGCTATTTCCTAGCATGGAAGTGTCTTATTTACATTCTATTGAAGTGAATTCGAGGTATACATGACACTTCGCAATGAATATTATATCTTATCATGAAACATAGAAGTGAGATGCGATATCGCGTTCTAAGAAGTATTAGAACTCTATTGCTACGATACGTAGACATCTGCAAACGATATTTCCAAGCATGGAAGGGTCGCATTTACATTCTTTTGAAGTGAATACGAGATATACATGACACTTCGCAATGAATATTATATCTTATCATGAAACATAGAAATGAGATGCGACATCTCGTTTTAAGAAGTATTAGAACTCTATTGTTTCCATACGTAGTCATCTGCAAACGCTATTTCCTAGCATGGAAATGACGCATTTACATCCCTTTGAAGTGAATACGAGGTATACATGACACTTCGCAATGAATATTATATCTGATCATGAAACATAGAAATGAGATGCGACATCGCATTTTGAGAAGCAGTAGAACCCTATTGCTTCGATACGTAGACATCTGCAAACTCTAATTCCTAGTAGGGAAGTGTCGCATTTACATTCATTTGAAGTGAATACGAGGTATACATGACACTTCGCAATGAATATTATACCTTATCATGAAACATAGTAGTGAGATGCGATATCGCATTTTAAGAAGCATTAGAACTCTATTGCTACGATACGTAGACATCTGCAAACGCTATTTCCTAGCATGGAAGTGTCGCATTTACATTCTTTTGAAGTGAATACGAGTTATACATAACACTCTACAATGAATATTATATCTTATCACGAAACATAGAAATGAAATGCGGCATCTCGTTTTAAGAAGCATTAGATCTCTATTGCTACGATACGTAGACATCTGCAAACGCTATTTCCTAGCATGGAAGTGTCGCATTTACATTCATTTGAAGCGAACACGAGGTATACATGACACTTCGCAATGAATATTATAACTTATCATGAAACGTAGGAATGAGGTGCTATATTGCGTTTTGAGAAGCATTAGAACTCTATTGCTAATATACGTAGACATCTGCAAACTCTATTTCCTACCATGGAAATGTCGCACTTACATTCCATTGAAGTGAATACGAGGTATACCTAACATTACACAATGAATATTATATCTTATTACGAAACATAGAAAAGAAATACGACATCTCGTATTCAGAAGCATAATTACTCTATTGCTACGATACGTAGACATCTGCAAACGCTATTTGCTAGCATGGAAGTTTCGCATTTACATTCATTTGAAGTGAATACGAGGTATACATGACACTTCGCAATGAATATTATATCTTATCATGAAACATAGAAGTGAGATGCGATATCGCGTTCTAAGAAGCATAAGAACTCCATTGCTACGATACGTAGACATCTGCAAACGCTATTTCCTAGCATGGAAGGGTCGCATTTACATTCTTTTGAAGTGAGTACGAGGTATACATGACACTTCGCAATGAATATTATATCTGATCATGAAACATTGAAATGAGATGCGACATCGCATTTTGAGAAGCAGTAGAACCCTATTGCTTCGATACGTAGACATCTGCAAACTCTACTTCCTAGCAGGGAAGTGTCGCATTTACATTAATTTGAAGTGAATACGAGGTATACATGACACTTCGCAATGAATATTATACCTTATCATGAAACATAGACGTGAGATGCGATATCGCATTTTAAGAAGCATTAGAACTCTATTGCTACGATACGTAGACAGCTGCAAACTCTACTTCCTAGCAGGGAAGTGTCGCATTTACATTCATTTGAAGTGAATACGAGGTATACATGACACTTCGCAATGAATATTATACCTTATCATGAAACATGGAAGTGAGATGCTATATCGCGTTTTAAGAAGCATTAGAACTCTATTGCTACGATACGTAGACATCTGCAAACGCTATTTCCTAGCATGGAAGTGTCTTATTTACATTCTTTTGAAGTGAATGCGAGGTATACATGACACTTCGCAATGAATATTATATCTTATAATGAAACATACAATTGAGATGCGATATCGCGTTTTAAGAAGCATTAGAACTCTATTGCCTCGACGCGTAGGAATCTGCAGACGCTATTTCCTCGCATGGAAGTGTCGCATTTACATTCTTTTTAAGTGAATACGAGGTATACACGACACTTCGCGATGAATATTGTATCTTATCACGAAACATATAAATGAGATGCGATATCGCGATTTAAGTAGCATTAGAACTCTATTGCTACGATACGTAGACATCTGAATACGCCATTTCCTAGCAAGGAAGTGTCGCATTTACTTTCGTTTGGAGGGAATACGAGGTATACATGACACTTCGCAATGAATATTATATCTTATCATGAAGCATAGAAATGAGATGCGACATCTCGTTTTGAGAAGCATTAGAACTCTATGGCCTCGATGCGGAGACATCTGCAAACGCTATTTCCAAGCATGGAAGTGTCGCACTTACATTCTTTTGAAGTGAATACGAGGTATACATGACACTTCGCAATGAATATTATATCTTATCACGAAACATATAAATGAGATGCGATATCGCGATTTGAGTAGCATTGGAACTCTATTGCTACGATACGTAGACATTTGCGAAGGCTATTTCCTAGGGTGGAAACGTCGCATTTACATTGTTTTGAAGTAAATACGAGGTATACATGATACTTCGCAATGAACATTATATCTTATCATGTATCATAAAAGTGAGATGCGATATCGCGTTTTAAGAAGCATTGGAACCCTATTGCCTCGATGCGGAGATATCTGCAAAGGCTATTTCCTAGCATGGAAATGTCACATTTACATTCTTTTGAAGTGAATACGTGGTGTACATGATACATCGCAATGAATATTATATCTTATCATGAAACATAGAAATGAGATGCGATATCGAGATTTAAGTAGCATTAGAAATATATTGCTACCATACGTAGACATCTGAATACGCTATTTCCTAGCAGGGAAGTGTCGCATTTACATTCGTTTGGAGTGAATACCAGGTATACATGACACTTCGCAATGAATATTATATCTTATCATGAAGCATAGAAATGAGATGCGATATCTCGTTTTGAGAAGTATTAGAACTCCATTGCTACGATACGTAGTCATCTGCAAACGCTATTTCCTAGCAAGGAAGATTAGCATTTACATTCTTTTGAAGTGAATACGAGGTATATATGACACTTCGCAATGAACATTATATCTTATCATGTAACATAAAAGTGAGATGCGATATCGCGTCTTAAGAAGAATTAGAACCCTATTTCCTCGATGCGGAGATATCTGCAAACGCTATTTCCTAGCATGGAAGTGTCGCATTTACATTTCTTTGAAGTGAATTCGAGGTATACATGACACTTCGCAATGCATATTATATCTTATAATGAAACATAGAATTGAGATTCGATATCGCGTTTTAAGAAGCATTAGAACTTAATGGCCTCGACGCGTAGACATCTGCAGACGCTATTTCCTACCATGGAAGTGTCGCATTTACATTCTTTTGATGTGAATACGAGGTGTACATGACAATCCGCAATGAATATTATATCTTATCAGGAAACTTAGAAATGAGATGCGATATCGCGTTTTGAGAAGCATTAGAACATTATTGCTATGATACGTAGACATCTGCAATCGCTATTTCCTAGCAGCCAATAGTCGCATTTACATTCTTTTGAAGTGAATTCGTGGTTTACATGACACTACGGTATGAATATTATAACATATCACGAAACATAGAAATGAGATGCGATATCGCGATCTAAGAAGCATTAGAACTCTATTGCTGCGATATGTAGACATCTGCAAACGCTATTTCCTAGCATGGAAGTGTCGCACTTACGTTCTTTTGAAGTGAATGCGAGGTATACATGACACTTCGCAATGAATATTATATCTTATCATGATACGTAGGAATGAGGTGCTATATCGCGTTTTGAGAAGCATTAGAACTCTATCGCTAATATACGTAGACATCTGCAAACTCTATTTCCTAGCATGGACATGTCGCACTTACATTCCACTGAAGCGAATACGAGGTGTACATAACACTCCACAATGAATATTATACCTTATCACGAAGCATAGAAATGAAATGCGACATCTCGTTTTAAGAAGCATTAGAACTCTATTGCTACGATACGTAGACATCTGCAAACGCTATTTCCTAGCATGGAAGTGTCGCAATTACATTCATTTGAAGTGAATACGAGGTATACATGACACTTCGCAATGAATATTATATCTTATCATGAAACCTAGAAGTGAGATGCGATATCGCGTTCTAAGAAGCATTAGAACTCTATCGGTACGATACGTAGACATCTGCAAACGCTGTATCCTAGCATGGAAGTGTCGCATTTACATTCTTTTGAAGTGAATACGAGGTATACATAACACTCTACAATGAATATTATATCTTATCACGAAACATAGAAGTGAGATGCGATATCGCGATTTAAGAAGCGCAAGAATTCTATTGCTACGATACGTAGACATCTGCAAACGCTATTTCCTAGCATGGAAGTGTCGCATTTACATTCTTTTGAAGTGAATACGAGATATACATGACACTTCGCAATGAATATTATATCTTGTCATGGAACATATGAATAAGGTACTATATCGCGTTTTGAGAAGCATTAGAACTCTATTGCTAATATACGTAGACATCTGCAAAACTCTAATTCCTAGCATGGACATGTCGCACTTACATTACACTGAAGTGAATACGAGGTATACATAACATTACACAATGAATATTATATCTTATTACGAAACATAAAAATGAAATACGACATCTCGTTTTAAGAAGCATTAGATCCCTATTGCTACGATACGTAGACATCTGCAAACGCTGTTTCCTAGCATGGAAGTGTCGCGTTTACATTCTTTTGAAGTGAGTACGGGGTATACACAACAATCTACAATGAATATTATATCTTATCACGAAACATAGAAGTGAGATGCGATATCGCGATTTAAGAAGCGCTAGAACTCTATTGCTACGATACGTAGATATCTGCAAACGCTATTTCCTAGCATGGAAGTGTCATGTTTACAATCCTTTGAAGTGAATACGAGGTATACATGACACTTCGCAATGAATATTATATCTTATTCTGAAACATAGAAGTGAGATGCGATATCGCGTTCTAAGAAGCAGTAGAAGGCTATTGCTACGATACGTAGACATCTGCAAACGCTATTTCCTAGCATGGAAGTGTCGCATTTACATTCTTTTGAAGTGAATGCGAGGTATACGTGACACTTCGCAATGAAAATTATATCTAATCATGAAACATAGAAGTGGGATGCGATATCGCGTTTTAGGAAGCATTAGAACTCCATTGCTACGATACGTAGTCATCTGCAAACGCTATTTCCTAGCATGGAAGTGTCGCATTTACATACTTTTGAAGTGAATACGAGGTATACATGACACTTCGCAATAAATATTATATCTTATCATGAAAGATAGAAGTGAGATGCGATATCGCGTTTTGAGAAGCATTAGAACTCTATTGCTAATATACGTAGACATCAGCAAACGTTATTTCGTAGCAAGGAAATGTCGCACTTACATTCCATTGAAGTGAATACGAGGTATACATAACATTTCACATGGAATATTATATCTTATTACGAAACATAGAAATTAAATAAGACATCTAGTTATAAGAAGCATTGAACTCTATTGCTACGATACGTAGACATCTGCAAACGCTATTTCCTAGCATGGAAGTGTCGCATTTACATTCTTTTGAAGTGAGTACGAGGTATACATAACACTCCACAATGAATATTATATCTTATCACGAAACATAGGAATGAAATGCGGCATCTCGTTTTAAGAAGCATTAGAATTCTATTGCTACGATACGTAGACATCTGCAAACGCTATTTCCTAGCAAGCAATAGTCGCATTTACATTCTTTTGAAGTGAATACAAGGTATACATGACCATTCGCAATGAATATTATATCTTATCACGAAAAATAGAAATGAGATGCGATATCGCGATTTAAGTAGCATTAGAACTCTATTGCTACGATACGTAGACATCTGAATACGCTATTTCCTAGCAAGCAGTAGTCGCATTTACATTCTTTTGAAGTGAATACGAGGTATACATGACACTTCGCAATGAATATTGTATCTTATCATGAAACACGGAAGAGGGGTGCGATATCGCGTTTTAAGAAGCATTAGAACTCTACGGTCTCGATGCGGAGACATCTGCAAACGCTATTTCCTAGCAAGCAGTTGTCGCACTTACATTCTTTTGTAGTGAATACGAGGTGTACATGACACTTCGCAATGAATACTATATCTTATCACGAAACATAGAAATGAGATGCGATATCGCGATTTAAGTTATTAGAACTCTATTGCTACGATACGTAGACATATGAATAAGCTATTTCCTAGGAGGGAAGTGTTGCATTTACATTCGTTTGGATAGAATACGAGGTATACATGACACTTCGCAATGAATATGATATCTTATCATCAAACAATGAAGCGAGATGCGATATCGCGTTTTAAGAAGCTTTAGATCTCTATGGCCTCGATGCGGAGACATCTGCAATCGCTATTTCCTAGCATGGAAGTGTCGCATTTACATTCTTTTGAAGTGAGTACGAGGTATACATAACACTCCACAATGAATATTATATCTTATCACGAAACATAGGAATGAAATGCGGCATCTCGTTTTAAGAAGCATTAGAACTCTATTGCTACGATACGTACACATCTGCAAACGCTATTTCCTAGCATGGAAGTGTCGCATTTACATTCTTTTGAAGTGAATACGAGGTATACATGACACTTCGCAATAAATATTATATCTTATCATGAAAGATAGCAGTGAGATGCGATATCGCGTTTTAAGAAGCATTAGAACTCTATTGCTACGATACGTAGACATCTGCAAACTCTATTTCCTAGCATGGACATGTCGCACTTACATTCCACTGAAGTGAATACGAGGTATACATAACACTACACAATGAATATTATATCTTATTACGAAACATAGAAATGCAATGCGACATCTCGTTCTAAGAAGCATTAGAACTCTATTGCTGCGATACGTTGACATCTGCAAACGCTATTTCCTAGCATGGAAGTGTCGCATTTACATTCTTTTGAAGTGAATACGAGGTATTCATGACACTTCGCAATAAATATTATATCTTATCATGAAAGATAGCAGTGAGATGCGATATCGCGTTTTAAGAAGCATTAGAACTCTATTGCTACGATACGTAGACATCTGCAAACGCTATTTCCTAGCATGGAAGTGTCGCATTTACATTCTTTTGAAGTGAATAAGAGATATACATGACACTTCGCAATGAATATTATATCTTATCATGAAACATAGGAATGAGGTGCTATATCGCGTTTTGAGAAGCATTGGAACTCTATTGCTACGATACGTAGACATCTGCAAACTCTATTTCCTAGCATGGACATGTCGCAATTACATTCCACTGAAGTGATTACGAGGTATACATAACACTACACAATGAATATTACATCTTACTACGAAACATAGAAATGAAATACGACATCTCGTTTTAAGAAGCATTAGAACCCTATTGCTACGATACGTAGACATCTGCAAACGCTATATCCTAGCATGGAAGTGTCATATTTACATTCTTTTGAAGTGAATACGAGGTATACATTACACTTCGCAATGAATATTATATCTTATCATGAAACATAGGAATGAGGTGCTATATCGCGTTTTGAGAAGCATTAGAACTCTATTACTACGATACGTAGACATCTGCAAACTCTATTTCCCAGCATGGACATGTCGCACTTACATTCCACTGAAGTGAATACGAGGTATACATAACACTACACAATGAATATTATATCGTATTACGAAACATAGAAATGAAATACGACATCTCGTTTTAAGAAGCATTAGAACCCTATTGATACGATACGTAGACATCTGCAAACGCTATTTCCTAGCATGGAAGTGTCATATTTACATTCTTTTGAAGTGCATGCGAGGTATACATGACACTTCGCAATCAATATTATATCTTATCATGAGACATAGGAATGAGGTGCTACATCGCGTTTTGAGAAGCATTAGAACTCTATCGCTACGATACGTAGACATCTGCAAACACTATTTCCTAGCATGGAAGTTTCGCATTTACATTCTTTTGAAGTGAATACGAGATATACATTACACTTCGCAATGAATATTATATCTTATCATGAAACATAGGAATGATTTGCGATATCTCGTTTTGAGAAGCATTAGAACTCTGCTACGATACGTAGACATCTGCAAACGCTATTTCCTCGCATGGATGTGTCGCATTTACATTCTTGTGATGTGAATACGATGTATACATGACACTTCGCAATGAATATTATACCTTAACACGAAACATAGGAATGAGATGCGATATCGTGATTTAAGAAGCACTAGAACTTCATTGCTACGATACGTAGACATCTGCAAACAATATTCCCTAGCAAGGAAGTGTCGCACTTACATACTTTTGAAGTGAATACGAGGTATACATAACACTACACAATGAATATTACATCTTACTACGAAACATAGAAATGAAATACGACATCTCGTTTTAAGAAGCATTAGAACCCTATTGCTACGATACGTAGACATCTGCAAACGCTATTTCCTAGCATGGAAGTGTCGCATTTACATTCTTTTGAAGTGAATAAGAGATATACATGACACTTCGCAATGAATATTATATCTTATCATGAAACATAGGAATGAGTTGCTATATCGCGTATTGAGAAGCATTAGAATTCTATTGCTACGATACGTAGACATCTGCAAACTCTATTTCCTAGCATGGGCATGTCGCACTTACATTCCACTGAAGTGAATACGAGGTATACATAACACTACACAATGAATATTACATCTTACTACGAAACATAGAAATGAAATACGACATCTCGTTTTAAGAAGCATTAGAACCCTATTGCTACGATACGTAGACATCTGCAAACGCTATATCCTAGCATGGAAGTGTCATATTTACATTCTTTTGAAGTGAATACGAGGTATACATGACACTTCGCAATGAATATTATATCTTATCATGAAACACGGAAGAGGGATGCGATATCGCGTTTTAAGAAGCATTAGAGCTCTACGGTCTCGATGCGGAGACATCTGCAAACGCTATTTCCCAGCAAGCAGTACTCGCATTTACATTCTTTTGAAGTGAATACGAGGTATACATGACACTTCGCAATGAATATTATATCTTATCATGAAACACAGAAGAGGGATGCGATATCGCGATTTAAGTAGCATTAGTACCCTTTTGCTACGATACGTAGACATCTGAAAACGCTATTTCCTAGCAAGGAAGTGTCGCATTTACATTCGTTTGGAGAGAATTCGAGGTATAGATGACACTTCGCAATGAATATTATATCTTATCATGAAACATAGAAGAGAGATGGGATATCGCGTTTTAAGAAGCATTAGAACTGTATTGCCTAGACGCTTAGACATCTGCAGACGCTATTTCCTAGCATGGCAGTGTCGCACTTACATTCTTTTGTAGTGAATACGAGGTGTACATGACACTTCGCAATGAATACTATATCTTATCACGAAACATAGAAATGAGATGCGATATCGCGATTTAAGTTATTAGAACTCTATTGCTACGATACGTAGACATATGAATAAGCTATTTCCTAGGAGGGAAGTGTTGCATTTACATTCGTTTGGATAGAATACGAGGTATACATGACACTTCGCAATGAATATGATATCTTATCATGAAACAATGAAGCGAGATGCGATATCGCGTTTTAAGAAGCTTTAGATCTCTATGGCCTCGATGCGGAGACATCTGCAATCGCTATTTCCTAGCATGGAAGTGTCGCACTTACATTCTTTTGAAGTGAATACGAGGTATACATGACACTTCGCAATGAGTACTTTATCTTATCACGAAACATATAAATGAGGTGTCATATCGTGACTTAAGTAGCATTTAAACGCTATTGCTACGATACGTAGACATCTGCAAACGCTATTTCCTAGCAAGCAATAGTCGCATTTACATTCTTTTGAAGTGAATACAAGGTATACATGACCATTCGCAATGAATATTATATCTTATCACGAAAAATAGAAATGAGATGCGATATCGCGATTTAAGTAGCATTAGAGCTCTATTGCTACGATATCTAGACATCTGAATACGCTATTTCCTAGCAAGCAGTAGTCGCATTTACATTCTTTTGAAGTGAATACGAGGTATACATGACACTTCGCAATGAATATTGTATCTTATCATGAAACACGGAAGAGGGGTGCGATATCGCGTTTTAAGAAGCATTAGAACTCTACGGTCTCGATGCGGAGACATCTGCAAACGCTATTTCCTAGCAAGCAGTAGTCGCATTTACATTCTTTTGAAGTGAATACGAGGTATACATGACACTTCGCAATGAATATTATATCTTATCATGAAACATAGAAGAGAGATGCGATATCGCGTTTTAAGAAGCATTAGAACTGTATTGCCTAGACGCTTAGACATCTGCAGACGCTATTTCCTAGCATGGCAGTGTCGCACTTACATTCTTTTGTAGTGAATACGAGGTGTACATGACACTTCGCAATGAATACTATATCTTATCACGAAACATAGAAATGAGATGCGATATCGCGATTTAAGTTATTAGAACTCTATTGCTACGATACGTAGACATATGAATAAGCTATTTCCTAGGAGGGAAGTGTTACATTTACATTCGTTTGGATAGAATACGAGGTGTACATGACACTTCGCAATGAACATGATATCTTATCATGAAACATAGAACTGAGATGCGATATCGCGATTTAGGAAGCATTAGATCTCTATTGCTACGATACGTAGACATCTGCAAACGCTACTTCCTAGCATGGAAATACTGCATTTACATTCTTTTGAAGTTAATACGAGGTATACATGACACTTCGCAATGAATATTATATCTTATCTCGAAACATAGAAGTGAGATGCGATATCGCGATTTATGAAGCATTAGAAATCTATTGCTAATATACGTAGACATCTGCAAACTCTATTTCCTAGCAAGGAAGTGTCGCATTTACATTCTTTTGAAGTGAATACGAGGTATACATGCCACTTCACAATGAATATTATATCTTATCATGAAACATAGCAGTGAGATGCGATGTTGCGTTTTAAGGAGCATTAGAACTCTGTTGCTACGATACGTAGACCTCTGGAAACGCTATTTCCTAGCATGGAAATGCCGCATTTACATTCTTTTGAAGTTAATACGAGGTATACGTGACACTTCGCAATGGATACTATATCTTATCGAGAAACATAGAAATGAGATGCGACATCTCGTTTTAGGAAGTATTAGAACTCTATTCTTTCGATACGTGGTCATCTGGAAACGCTATCTCCTAGCATGCAAGTGTCGCATTTGCATTCTTTTGAAGTGAATACGATGTATTCATGACACTTCGCAATGAATATTATATCTTATCATGAATCATAGAAATGAAATGCGACATCTCGTCGTAAGAAGCATTAGAACTCTCTTACTATGATACGTAGACATCTGCAAACCCTATTGCCTAGCAAGGAAGTGTCGCATTCACATTCTTTTGAAGTGAATACCAGGTTTACATGACACTTCGCAATGAATATTATATCTTATCTCGAAACATAGAAGTGAGATGCGATATCGCGATTTAAGGAGCGTTAGAACTCTATTGCTACGATGGGTAGACATCTGCAAATGTTATTTCCAAGCAAGCAAGTGTCGCATTTACATCCTTTGAAGTGAATACGAGGTATACATAACACTCCACAATGAATATTATATCTTATCTCGAAACATAGAAGTGAGATGCGATATCGCGATTTATGAAGCATTAGAAATCTATTGCTAATATACGTAGACATCTGCAAACTCCATTTCCTAGCAAGGAAGTGTCGCATTTACATTCTTTTGAAGTGAATACGAGGTATACTTGACACTTCACAATGAATATTATATCTTATCATGAAACATAGCAGTGAGATGCGATGTTGCGTTTTAAGGAGCATTAGAACTCTATTGCTACGATACGTAGACCCCTGGAAACGCTATTTCCTAGCATGGAAATGCCGCATTTACATTCTTTTGAAGTTAATACGAGGTATACATGACACTTCGCAATGGATACTATATCTTATCGAGAAACATAGAAATGAGATGCGACATCTCGTTTTAAGAAGTATTAGAACTCTATTCTTTCGATACGTGGTCATCTGGAAACGCTATTTCCTAGCAAGGAAGTGTCGCATTTACATTCTTTTGAAGTCAATACGAGGTATTCATAACACTCCACAATGAATATTATATCTTATCACGCAACATAGAAATGAAATGCGACATCTCGTTTTAAGTAGCATTAGAACCCTATTGCTACGATACGCAGACATCTGCAAAGGCTATTTCCTAGCATGGAAGTGTCGCATTTACATTCTTTTGAAGTGAATACGAGGTATACATAACACTCTACAATGAATATTATATCTTATCACGAAACATGGAAGTGAGATGCGATATCGCGATTTAAGAAGCGCAAGAATTCTATTGCTACGATACGTAGACATCTGCAAACGCTATTTCCTAGCATGGAAGTGTCGCATTTACATTCTTTTGAAGTGAATACGAGATATACATGACACTTCGCAATGAATATTATATCTTGTCATGGAACATATGAATAAGGTACTATATCGCGTTTTGAGAAGCATTAGAACTCTATTGCTAATATACGTAGACATCTGCAAAACTCTAATTCCTAGCATGGACATGTCGCACTTACATTACACTGAAGTGAATACGAGGTATACATAACATTACACAATGAATATTATATCTTATTACGAAACATAAAAATGAAATACGACATCTCGTTTTAAGAAGCATTAGATCCCTATTGCTACGATACGTAGACATCTGCAAACGCTGTTTCCTAGCATGGAAGTGTCGCATTTACATTCTTTTGAAGTGAGTACGGGGTATACACAGCAATCTACAATGAATATTATATCTTATCACGAAACATAGAAGTGAGATGCGATATCGCGATTTAAGAAGCGCTAGAACTCTATTGCTACGATGCGTAGACATCTGGAAATGTTATTTCCTAGCAAGGAAGTGTCGCTTTTACATTCTTTTGAAGTGAATACGAGGTATACGTAACACTCCACAATGAATATTATATCTTACCACGAGACATAGAAATGAAATGCGGCATCTCATTTTAAGAGGCATTAGAACTCTATTGCTACGATACGTAGATATCTGCAAACGCTATTTCCTAGCATGGAAGTGTCATATTTACAATCCTTTGAAGTGAATACGAGGTATACATGACACTTCGCAATGAATATTATATCTTATCCTGAAACATAGAAGTGAGATGCGATATCGCGTTCTAAGAAGCAGTAGAAGGCTATTGCTACGATACGTAGACATCTGCAAACGCTATTTCCTAGCATGGAAGTGTCGCATTTACATTCTTTTGAAGTGAATGCGAGGTATACGTGACACTTCGCAATGAAAATTATATCTTATCATGAAACGTAGAAGTGAGATGCGATATCGCTTTTTAGGAAGCATTAGAACTCTATTGCTACGATACGTAGTCATCTGCAAACGCTATTTCCTAGCATGGAAGTGTCGCATTTACATACTTTTGAAGTGAATACGAGGTATACATGACACTTCGCAGTAAATATTATATCTTATCACGAAACATAGGAATGAAATGCGGCATCTCGTTTTAAGAAGCACTAGAACTCTATTGCTACGATACGTAGACATCTGCAAACGCTATTTCCTAGCATGGAAGTGTCGCATTTACATTCTTTTGAAGTGAATAAGAGATATACATGACACTTCGCAATGAATATTATATCTTATCATGAAACATAAGAATGAGGTGCTATATCGCGTTTTGAGAAGCATTAGATCTCTATTGCTACGATACGTAGACATATGCAAACTCTATTTCCTAGCATGGACATGTCGCACTTACATTCCGCTGAAGTGAATACGAGGTATACATAACACTACACAATGAATATTAGATCTTACTACGAAACATAGAAATGAAATACGACATCTCGTTTTAAGAAGCATTAGAACCCTATTGCTACGATACGTAGACATCTGCAAACGCTATATCCTAGCATGGAAGTGTCATATTTACATTCTTTTGAAGTGAATACGAGGTATACATGACACTTCGCAATGAATATTATATCTTATCATGAAACATCGAAGAGAGATGCGATATCGCGTTGTAAGAAGCACTAGAACTCTATGGCCTCGATGCGGAGACATCTGCAAACGCTATATCCCAGCATGGAAGTGTCGCACTTACATTCTTTTGAAGTGAATACGAGGTATACATGACACTTCGCAATGAATATTATACCTTATCACGAAATATATAGATGAGATGCGATATCGCGATTTAAGTAGCATTAAAACTTTATTGCTACGATACGGAGACATCTGCAAACGCTATTTCCTAGCAAGCAATAGTCGCATTTACAATCTTTTGAAGTGAATACGAGGTATTCATGACACTTCGCAATGAATATTATATCTTATCACGAAACACATATATGTGTTGCGATATCGCGATTTAAGTAGCATTAGAACTCTATTGCTACGGTACATAGACATCTGCAAGCGCTATTTCCTAGCAAGCAATAGTCGCATTTACTTTCCTTTGAATTGAATACGAGCTGTACATGACACTTCGCAATGAATATTATATCTTATCACGAAACATAGAAATGAGATGCGATATCGCGATTTAAGTTATTAGAACTCTATTGCTACGATACGTAGACATATGAATAAGCTATTTCTTAGGAGGGAAGTGTTACATTTACATTCGTTTGGATAGAATACGAGGTGTACATGACACTTCGCAATGAATATGATATCTTATCATGAAACATAGAACTGAGATGCGATATCGCGATTTAGGAAGCATTAGATCTCTATTGCTACGATACGTAGACATCTGCAAACGCTACTTCCTAGCATGGAAATACTGCATTTACATTCTTTTGAAGTTAATACGAGGTATACATGACACTTCGCAATGAATATTATATCTTATCTCGAAACATAGAAGTGAGATGCGATATCGCGATTTATGAAGCATTAGAAATCTATTGCTAATATACGTAGACATCTGCAAACTCTATTTCCTAGCAAGGAAGTGTCGCATTTACATTCTTTTGAAGTGAATACGAGGTATACATGACACTTCACAATGAATATTATGTCTTATCATGAAACATAGCAGTGAGATGCGATGTTGCGTTTTAAGGAGCATTAGAACTCTATTGCTACGATACGTAGACCTCTGGAAACGCTATTTCCTAGCATGGAAATGCCGCATTTACATTCTTTTGAAGTTAATACGAGGTATACGTGACACTTCGCAATGGATACTATATCTTATCGAGAAACATAGAAATGAGATGCGACATCTCGTTTTAAGAAGTATTAGAACTCTATTCTTTCGATACGTGATCATCTGGAAACGCTATTTCCTAGCAAGGAAGTGTCGCACTTACATTCTTTTGAAGTGAATACGAGGTACACATGACACTTCGCAATGAATATTATATCTTATCATGAAACATAGATGTGAGATGCGATATCGCGTTCTAAGAAGCATTAGAACCCTATTGCTACGATACGTAGACACCTGCGAGCGCTATTTCCTAGCATGGAAGTGTCGCATTTACATTCCATAGAATTGAATACGAGGTATGCATTACACTTCGCAATGGATATTTTATCATATCATGAAACATAGAAATGAGATGCGACATCTCGTTTTAAGAAGTATTAGAACTCTATTCTTACGATACGTGGTCACCTGGAAACGCTATTTCCTAGCAAGGAAGTGTCGCATTTACATTCTTTTGAAGTGAATACGAGGTATACATAACACTCCAAAATGAATATTATATCTTATCACGAAACATAGAAATGAAATGCGACGTCTTGTTTTAAGTAGGATTAGAACTCTATTGCTACGATACGTAGACATCTGCAAACGCCATTTCCTAGCATGCAAGTGTCGCATTTGCATTCTTTTGAAGTGAATAGGATGTATTCATGACACTTCGCAATGAATATTATATCTTATCATGAAACATAGAAATGAAATGCGACATCTCGTTGTAAGAAGCATTAGAACTCTCTTACTACGATACGTAGACATCTGCAAACCCTATTGCCTAGCAAGGAAGTGTCGCATTCACATTCTTTTGAAGTGAATACCAGGTATACATGACACTTCGCAATGAATATTATATCTTATCTCGAAACATAGAAGTGAGATGCGATATCGCGATTTAAGGAGCGTTAGAACTCTATTGCTACGATGGGTAGACATCTGCAAATGTTATTTCCAAGCAAGCAAGTGTCGCATTTACATCGCGCATGATATCGCGTTTTAAGAAGCATTAGAGCTCTATTGCTACGATACGTAGACATCTGCAAACGCTATTTGCTAGCATGGAAGTGTCGCATTTACATTCTGTTGAAGTGAATACGAGGTATACATGACACTTCGCAATGAATATTATGTCTTATCTCGAAACATAGAAGTGAGATGCGACATCTCGTTTTAAGAAGCATTAGAGCTCTGTTGCTACGATTCGTAGACATCTGCAAACGCTATTTCCTAGCATGGAAGTGTCGCATTTACATTCTGTTGAAGTGAATACGAGGTATGCATGACACTTCGCAATGAATATTATGTCTTATCATGAAACATAGACATGAAATGCGACATCTCATTTTAAGAAGCACTAGAACTCTCTTGCTACGATACGTAGACATCTGCAAACGCTATTTCCTAGCATGGAAGTGTCGCATTTACATTCTTTTGAAGTGAATACGGGGTATACATGACACTTCGCAATGGATATTATATATTATTATGAAACATAGAAATGAGATGCTACATCTCGTTTTAAGAAGTATTAGAACTCAATTCTTTCGATACGTGGTCATCTGGGAACGCTATTTCCTAGCAAGGAAGTGTCGCATTTACATTCTTTTGAACTGAATACGAGGTATACATGACACTTCGCAATGAATATTATATCTTATCGTGAAACATAGAAGTGAGATGCGATATCGCGTTTTAAGAAGCATTAGTTCACTATTGCTACGATACGTAGACATCTGCAAACAATATTTCCTGGCAAGGAAGTCTCGCATTTACATTCTCTTGAAGTGAACGCCAGGTATACATAACACTCCACAATGAATATTATATCTTATCATGAAACATAGAAGTGAGATGCGATATCTCGTTTTAAGAAGTATTAGAACTCTATTGCTACGATACGTAAACATCTGCAAACGCTATTTCCTAGCATGGAAGTGTCGGATTTACACTCTTTTGAAGGGAATACGAGTTATACATGACACTTCGCAATGAACATTAAATCTTATCACGAAACATAGAAATGAGATGCGATATCGGGATTTAAGATGCATTAGAACACTATTGCTTCGATACGTCGACATCTGCAAACGCCATTTCCAAGCAAGGGAGTGTCGCACTTACATTCATTTGAAGAGTATGCGAGGTATACATAACACGTCGCCATCAATATTATAACTTATCATGACGCATAGAAATGAAATGCGATATCGCGATTTATGAAGCTTTAGAACTCCATAGCTTCGATACGTAGACATCTGCAAACGCTATTTCCTAGCAAGGAAGTGTCGCATTTAAATTCTTTTGAAAGGAATACGAGGTATACATGACACTTCGCAATGAATATTATATCTTATTATGAATCATAGAAATGAGATGCGATATGGCGATTTATGAAGCATTAGATCCGTATTGCATCGATACGTAGACAACTGCAAACGCTACTTCCTAGCAAGGAAGTGTCGCATTTACATTCCTTTGAAAGGAATACGAGGTATACATGACACTTCGCAATGAATATTATATATTATAATGAAACATGGTAATGGGTATCGATATCGCGTTTTGAGAAGCATTAGAATTCTAATGGTACGATACGTAGACATCTGCAAACGCTATTTCCTAGCAAGAATGTGTCGCATTTTCGTTCATTTGAAGCGTATGCGAGGTATACAAGACAGTTCGCAGTGAATATTATATATAATCATGAAACATAGAAATGAGAAGCGATATTGCGATTTAAGAAGCTTTAGAACTCTATTGCTTCGATACTAGATATCTGGAAACACTAATTCCTAGCAAGGAACTGTCGCATTCACATTCATTTGAGGTATAGACGAGATATACATAACACTGCACAATGAATATTATATCTTATCATGAAACTATGTAATGTGATGCGATATCGCGATTTAAGAAGCATTAGATCACTATTGCTTCGATACGTAGACATCCGCAAACGCTATTTCCTAGCAAGGAAGTGTCGCATTTTCGTTCATTTGAAGTGTATGCGAGGTATACATGAACCTTCGCAGTGAATATTATATATTATTATGAAACATAGAAATGAGAAGCGATATGGTGATTTAAGAAGCATTAGATCCCTATTGCTACGATACGTAGACATCTGCAAACGCTATTTCCTCGCAAGGAAGTGTCGCATCTACATTCTTTTGATGTGAGTACGAGGAATACATGACACTTCGACCTGAATATTATATCTTATCATGAAACATAGAAATGAGATGCGATATCGCGAATTAAGATGCATTAGAACTCTATTGCTTCGATACGTGGACACCAGCAAACGCTATTTCCCATCAAGGAAGTGCCGCATTTACAATCATTTGAAGTGTATTCGAGGTATACTTGACATTTCGCAATGAATATTATATCTTATCACGTAACGTAGAAATGAAATGCGATATCTCGTTTTAGGAAGCATTAGGACTCTTTTGCTACGATACGTAGAAATCTGCAAACGCTACTGCCTAGCAAGGAAGATTCGCATTTACATTCTTTTGAAGTGAATACGAGGTATACAAGACACTTCGTAATGAATATTATACCTTATCATGAAACATAGAAGAGAGATGCGATATCGCGTTTTAAGAAGCATTAGAACTCTATGGCCTCGATGCGGAGACATCTGCAAACGCTATTTCCTAGCATGGAAGTGTCGCACATACATTCTTTTGAAGTGAATACGAGGTGTGCATGACACTTCGCAATGAATATTGTATCTTATCATGAAACATAGAAGTGAGATGCGATATCGCGTTTCAAGAAGCATTAGAACTCTATTGCTACGATACGTAGACATCTGAATACGCTATTTCCTAGCAAGGAAGTGTCGCATTTACATTCGTTTGGTAGTGAATACGAGGTATACTTGACATTTCGCAATGAATATTATATCTTATCACGTAACATAGAAATGAAATGCGATATCTCGTTTTAGGAAGCATTAGGACTCTTTTGCTACGATACGTAGAAATCTGCAAACGCTATTTCCTAGCAAGGAAGATTCGCATTTACATTCTTTTGAAGTGAATACGAGGTATACATGACACTTCGCAATGAACATTATATCTTATCATGAAACACAGAAGTGAGATGCGATATCGCGTTTTAACAAGCATTAGAACCTTATTGCCTCGATGCGGAGATATCTACAAACGCTATTTCCTAGCATGGAAGTGTCGCATTTACATTCTTTTGAAGTGCATTCGAGGTATACATGACACTTCGGAATGAATATTATAACTTATCACGAAACATAGAAATGAGATGCGATATCGCGATCTAAGAAGCATTAGAATTCTATTGCTACGATATGTAGGCATCTGCAAACGCTATTTCCTTGCAAGGAAGTGTCGCATTTACATTCTTTTGAAGTGAATACGAGGTATACATGACACTTCGCAATGAATATTATATCTTATCACGAAACGTAGAAATGAAATGCGACATCTCGTTTTAAGAAGCATTAGGACTCTTTTGCTACGATACGTAGACATCTGCAAACGATATTCCCAAGGATGGAAACGTCGCATTTACATTCTTTTGAAGTGAATAAGGAGGTTTACATGACACTTCGCAATGAATATTATATCTTATCACGAAACATATAAATGAGATGCGATATCGCGATTTAAGTAGCATTTGAACTCTATTGCTACGATACGTAGACATCTGCAAACGCTATTTCCTAGCATGGAAGTGTCATATTTACATTCTTTTGAAGTGAATACGAGGTATACATGACACTTCGCAATGAATATTATATCTTATCATGAAACATAGAAGTGAGATGCGATATCGCGTTCTAAGAAGCATTAGAACTCTATTGCTACGATACGTAGACATCTGCAAACGCTATTTCCTAGCATGGAAGTGTCGCATTTACATTCTTTTGATGTGAATACGAGATATACATGACACTTCGCAATGAATATTATATCTTATCATGAAACATAGGACTGAGGTGCTATATCGCGTTTTGAGAAGCACTAGAACTCTATTGCTAATATACGTAGACATCTGCAAACTCTATTTCCTAGCATGGAAATTTCGCAGTTACATTCCACTGAAGTGAATACGAGGTATACATAACATTACACAATGAATATTATATCTTATTACGAAACATAGAACTGAAATACGACATCACGTTTTAAGAAGCATTAGTACTCTATTGCTGTGATACGTTGACATCTGCAAACAATGTTTCTTAGCAAGGAAGTGTCGCATTTACATTCTTGAGAAGTGAAATCGAGGTATACATGACACTTCGCAATGAATATTACATCATGTCATGAAACATAGAAGTGAGATGCGGTATCGCGCTTTAAGAAGCATTAGAACCCTATTGCTGCGATACGTAGACATCTGCAAACGCTACTTCCTAGCATGGAAGTGTCGCATTTACATTTATTTGAAGTGAATACGAGGTATACATGACACTCCACAATGAATATTATATCTTATCACGGAACATAGAAATGAAATGAGGCATCTCGTTTTAAGAAGCATTAGAACTCTATTGCTACGATACGTAGACATCTGCAAACGCTATTTCCTAGCATGGAAGTGTCATATTTACATTCTTTTGAAGTGAATACGAGGTATACATGACACTTCGCAATGAATATTATATCTCATCATGAAACATAGAAGTGAGATGCGATATCGCGTTTTAAGGAGCATTAGAACCCTATTGCTACGATACGTAGACATCTGCAAACGCTATTTCCTAGCATGGAAGTGTCTTATTTACGTTCTTTTGAAGTGAATACGAGGTATACATGACACTTCGCAATGAATATTATATCTTATCATGAAACATAGAAGTGAGATGCGATATCGCGTTCTAAGAAGCACTAGAACTCTATTGCTACGATACGTAGATATCTGCAAACGCTATTTCCTAGGATGGAAGGGTCGCATTTACATTCTTTTGAAGTGAGTACGAGGTATACATAACACTCCATAATGAATATTATATCTTCTCGTGAAACATAGAAGTGAGATGCGATATCGCGTCTTAAGAAGCATTAGAACCCTATTGCTACGATACGTAGACATCTGCAACCGCTACTTCCTAGCATGGAAGTGTCGCATTTACATTCATTTGAAGTGAATACGAGGTATACATGACACTCCACAATGAATATTATATCTTATCACGGAACATAGAAATGAAATGAGGCATCTCGTTTTAAGAAGCATTAGAACTCTATTGCTACGATACGTAGACATCTGCAAACTCTATTTCCTAGCATGGAAATTTCGCAGTTACATTCCACTGAAGTGAATACGAGGTAAACATAACATTACACAATGAATATTATATCTTATTACGAAACATAGAACTGAAATACGACATCACGTTTTAAGAAGCATTAGTACTCTATTGCTGTGATACGTTGACATCTGCAAACAATATTTCTTAGCAAGGAAGTGTCGCATTTACATTCTTGAGAAGTGAAATCGAGGTATACATGACACTTCGCAATGAATATTATATCATGTCATGAAACATAGAAGTGAGATGCGGTATCGCGCTTTAAGAAGCATTAGAACCTTATTGCTACGATACGTAGACATCTGCAAACGCTACTTCCTAGCATGGAAGTGTCGCATTTACATTCATTTGAAGTGAATACGAGGTATACATGACACTCCACAATGAATATTATATCTTATCACGGAACATAGAAATGAAATGAGGCATCTCGTTTTAAGAAGCATTAGAACTCTATTGCTACGATACGTAGACATCTGCAAACGCTATTTCCTAGCATGGAAGTGTCATATTTACATTCTTTTGAAGTGAATACGAGGTATACATGACACTTCGCAATGAATATTATATCTTATCATGAAACATAGAATTGAGATGCGATATCGCGTTTTAAGGAGCATTAGAACCCTATTGCTACGATACGTAGACATCTGCAAACGCTATTTCCTAGCATGGAAGTGTCTTATTTACGTTCTTTTGAAGTGAATACGAGGTATACATGACACTTCGCGATGAATATTATATCTTATCGCGAAACATATAAGTGAGATGCGATATCGCGATTTAAATAGCATTAGAACTCTATTGCTACGATACGTAGGCATCTGAATACGCCATTTCCTAGCAAGGAAGTGTCGCATTTACATTCGTTTGGAGTGAATACGAGGTATACATGGCACTTCGCAATGAACATTATATCTTATCACGAAACGTAGAAATGAGTTGCGATATCGCGATTTAAGTAGCATTAGAAATCTATTGCTACGATACGTAGCCATCTGAATACGCTATTGCCTAGCAAGGAAGTGTCGCATTTACATTCATTTGGAGTGAATGCGAGGTATACATGGCACTTCGCAATGAACATTATATCTTATCACGAAACGTAGAAATGAGTTGCGATATCGCGATTTAAGTAGCATTAGAAATCTATTGCTACGATACGTAGCCATCTGAATACGCTATTGCCTAGCAAGGAAGTGTCGCATTTACATTCATTTGGAGTGAATGCGAGGTATACATGGCACTTCGCAATGAATATTATATCTTATCATGAAGCATAGAAATGAGATGCGATATCGCGTTTTGAGAAGCATTAGAACTCTATTGCTACGATACGTAGACATCTGCAATCGCTATTTCCTAGCAACCAGTAGTCGCATTTACATTCTTTTGAAGTGAATTCGAGGTTTACATGACACTTCGGAATGAATATTATAACTTATCACGAAACATAGAAATGGGATGCGATATCGCGATCTAAGAAGCATTAGAACTCTATTGCTACGATACGTAGACATCTGCAAACGCTATGCCCTAGCAAGGAATAGTTGCATTTACATTCTTTTGATGTGAATACGAGGTATACATGACACTTCGCAATGAATATTATATCTTATCATGAAACATAGAAGTGAGATGCGATATCGCATATTAAGAAGCATTAGAACTCTATTGCCTCTACGCGTAGACATCTGCAGACGCTATTTCCTAGCATGGATTTGTCGTATTTACATTCTTTTGAAGTGAATACGAGGTATACATGAGACTTCGCGATGAATATTATATCTTATCACGATACATATAAGTGAGATGCGATATCGCGATTTAAATAGCATTAGAACTCTATTGCTACGATACGTAGGCATCTGAATACGCCATTTCCTAGCAAGGAAGTGTCGCATTTACATTCGTTTGGAGGGAATACGAGGTATACATGACACTTCGCAATGAATATTATATCTTATCATGAAACCTAGAAGTGAGATGCGCTATCGCATTTTAAGAAGCATTCGAACTCTATTGCCTCGACGCGTAGACATCTGCAAATGCTATTTCCTAGCAAGGAATAGTCGCATTTACATTCTTTTGAAGTGAATACGAGGTATACATGACACTTCGCAATGAATATTATATCTTATCATGAAACATAAAAGTGAGATGCTATATTGCGTTTTAAGAAGCATTAGAACTCTATTGCCTCGACGCGTGGACATCTGCAGACGCTATTTCCAAGCATGGAAGTGTCGCATTTAAATTCTTTTGAAGTGAATACGAGGTGTACAGGACACATCGCGATGAATATTATATCTTATCACGAAACATAGAAATGAGATGCGATATTGCGATTTAAGTAGCATTAGAACTCTATTGCCTCGACGCGTAGACATCTGCAGGCTCTATTTCCTAGCATGGAAGTGTCGCATTTACATTCTTTTGAAGTGAATACGAGGTGTACATGACACATCGCAATGAATATTATATCTTATCGGGAAACATTGAAATGAGATGCTATAACGCGTTTTGAGAAGCATTAGAACTCTATTGCTACGATACGTAGACATCTGCAATCGCTATTTCTTAGCAGCCAATAGTCGCATTTACATTCTTTTGAAGTGAATTCGAGGTTTACATGACACTTCGGAATGAATATTATAACTTATCACGAAACATAGAAATGAGATGCGATATCGCGATCTAAGAAGCATTAGAACTCTCTTGCTACGATACGTAGGCATCTGCAAACGCTATGCCCTAGCAAGGAATAGTCGCATTTACATTCTTTTGATGTGAGTACGAGGTATACATGACACTTCGCAATGAATATTATTTCTTATAATGAAACATAGAATTGACATGCGATATCGCGTTTTAAGAAGCATTAGAACTCTATTGCCTCGACGCGTAGACATCTTCAGACGCTATTTCCTAGCATGGAAGTGTCGCATTTACATTCTTTTGAAGTGAATACGAGGTATACATGACACTTCGCGATGAATATTATATCTTATCGCGAAACATATAAGTGAGATGCGATATCGCGATTTAAATAGCATTAGAACTCTATTGCTACGATACGTAGGCATCTGAATACGCCATTTCCTAGCAAGGAAGTGTCGCATTTACATTCGTTTGGAGTGAATACGAGGTATATATGGCACTTCGCAATGAACATTATATATTATCACGAAACGTAGAAATGAGTTGCGATATCGCGGTTTAAGTAGCATTAGAACTCTATTGCTACGATACGTAGACATCTGAATACGCTATTGCCTAGCAAGGAAGTGTCGCATTTACATTCGTTTGGAGTGAATACGAGGTATACATGGCACTTCGCAATGAATATTATATCTTATCATGAAGCATAGAAGTGAGATGTGATATCGCGTTTTGAGAAGCATTAGAACTCTATTGCTACGATATGTAGACATCTGCAAATGCTATTTCCTAGCAAGGAATAGTCGCATTTACATTCTTTTGAAGTGAATACGAGGTGTACATGACACTTCGCAATGAATATTATATCTTATCATGAAACATAGAAGTGAGATGCGATATCGCATTTTAAGAAGCATTCGAAATATATTGCCTCGACGCGTACACATCTGCAGACGCTATTTCCTAGCATGGGAGTGTGGCATTTACATTCTTTTGAAGCGAATACGAGGTGTACAGGACACTTCGCGATGAATATTATATCTTATCACGAAACATATAAATGAGATGCGATATCTCGTTTTAAGAAGCATTAGGACTCTATTGCTACGATTCGTAGACATCTGCGAACGCTATTTCCTAGCATGGAACTGTCGCATTTACATACTTTTGAGGTGAATACGAGGTATACATGACACTTCGCAATGAATATTGTATCTTATCATGAAACATAGAAGTGAGATGCGATATCGCATTTTAGGAAGCATTCGAACTCTATTGCCTCGACGCGTACACATCTGCAGACGCTATTTCCTAGCATGGAAGTGTCGCTTTTACATTCGTTTGGAGGGAATACGAGGTATACATGACACTTCGCAATGAATATTATATCTTATCATGAAGCATAGAAATGAGATGCGATATCTCGTTTTGAGAAGCATTAGAACTCCATTGCTCCGATACGTAGTCATCTGCAAACGCTATTTCCTAGCAAGGAAGATTCGCATTTACATCCTTTGAAGTGAATACGAGGTATATATGACACTTCGCAATGAACATTATATCTTATCATGAAACGTAGAAGTGAGATGTGATATCGCGTTTTAAGAAGCATTAGAACTCTATTGCCTCGACGCGTACACATCTGCAGACGCTATTTCCTAGCATGGAAGTGTCGCATTAACATTCTTTTGAAGTGAATACGTTTTGTACATTACACTCCGCAATGAATATTATATCTTATCAGGAAACTTAGAAATGAGATGCGATATCGCGTTTTGAGAAGCACTAGAACCCTATTGCTACGATACGTAGACATCTGCAATCGCTACTTCCTAGCAACCAATAGTCGCATTTACATTCTTTTGAAGTGAATTCGAGGTTTACATGACACTTCGGAATGAATATTATAACATATCATGAAACACAGAAGTGAGATGCGATATCGCGTTTTAAGAAGCATTAGAACTCTATTGCCTTGACGCGTAGACATCTGCAGACGCTATTTCCTAGCAAGGAAGATTCGCATTTACATTCTTTTGAAGTGAATACGAGGTATATATGACACTTCGCAATGAACATTATATCTTATCATGAAACATAGAAGTGAGATGCGATATCGCGTTTTAAGAAGCATTAGAACTCTATTGCCTCGACGCGTGGACATCTGCAATCTCTATTTCCTAGCAACCAATAGTCGCATTTACATTCTTTTGAAGTGAATTCGAGGTTTACATGACACTTCGGAATGAATATTGTAACATATCACGAAACACAGAAATCGGATGCGATATCGCGATCTAAGAAGTATTAGAACTCTATTGCTACGATACGTAGGCATCTGCAAACGCTATGCTCTAGCAAGGAATAGTCGCATTTACATTCTTTTGAAGTGAATACGAGGTATACATGACACTTCGCAATGAATAATATATCTTATAACGAAGCATAGAATTGACATGCGATATCGCGTTTTAAGGAGCATTAGAACTCTATTGCCTCGACGCGTAGACATCTGCAGACGCTATTTCCTAGCATGGAAGTGTCGCATTTACATTCTTTTGAAGTGAATACGAGGTATATATGACACTTCGCAATGAACATTATATCTTATCATGAAACATAGAAGTGAGATGTGATATCGCGTTTTAAGAAGCATTAGAACTCTATTGCCTCGACGCGTACACATCTGCAGACGCTATTTCCTAGCATGGAAGTGTCGCATTTACATTCTTTTGAAGTGAATACGTTTTGTACATGACACTCCGCAATGAATATTATATCTTATCAGGAAACTTAGAAATGAGATGCGATATCGCGTTTTGAGAAGCATTAGAACTCTATTGCCTCGACGCGTGGACATCTGCAATCTCTATTTCCTAGCAACCAATAGTCGCATTTACATTCTTTTGAAGTGAATTCGAGGTTTACATGACACTTCGGAATGAATATTGTAACATATCACGAAACACAGAAATCGGATGCGATATCGCGATCTAAGAAGTATTAGAACTCTATTGCTACGATACGTAGGCATCTGCAAACGCTATGCTCTAGCAAGGAATAGTCGCATTTACATTCTTTTGAAGTGAATACGAGGTATACATGACACTTCGCAATGAATAATATATCTTATAACGAAACATAGAATTGACATGCGATATCGCGTTTTAAGGAGCATTAGAACTCTATTGCCTCGACGCGTAGACATCTGCAGACGCTATTTCCTAGCATGGAAGTGTCGCATTTACATTCTTTTGAAGTGAATACGAGGTATATATGACACTTCGCAATGAACATTATATCTTATCATGAAACATAGAAGTGAGATGTGATATCGCGTTTTAAGAAGCATTAGAACTCTATTGCCTCGACGCGTACACATCTGCAGACGCTATTTCCTAGCATGGAAGTGTCGCATTTACATTCTTTTGACGTGAATACGTTTTGTACATGACACTCCGCAATGAATATTATATCTTATCAGGAAACTTAGAAATGAGATGCGATATCGCGTTTTGAGAAGCATTAGAACTCTATTGCCTCGACGCGTGGACATCTGCAATCTCTATTTCCTAGCAACCAATAGTCGCATTTACATTCTTTTGAAGTGAATTCGAGGTTTACATGACACTTCGGAATGAATATTGTAACATATCACGAAACACAGAAATCGGATGCGATATCGCGATCTAAGAAGCATTAGAACTCCATTGCTACGATACGTAGACATCTGAATACGCCATTTCCTAGCAAGGAAGTGTAGCATTTACATTCGTTTGGAGGGAATACGAGGTATACATGACACGTCGCAATGAATATTATATCTTATCATGTAACATAGAAGAGAGATGCGATTTCGCGTTTTAAGAAGCATTAGAACTCTATGGCCTCGATACGGAGACATCTGCAAACGCTATTTCCTAGCAAGGAAGTTTCGCATTTACATTCTTTTGAGGTGAATACGATGTATACATAACACTCCACAATGAATATTATATCTTATCACGATATATAGAAATGAAATGCGGCATCTCGTTTTAAGAAGTATTAGAACTCTATTGCTACCATACGTAGACATCTGCAAACGCTACTTCCTAGCAAGGAAGTGTCGCAGTTACATTCTTTTGAAGTGAATACGAGGTATACATGACACTTCGCAATGAATATTATATCTTATCTAGAATCATAGAGGAAATATGCGATATCGCGTTTTAAGAAGCAATAGAACTCTATTTTTACGATACGTAGACATCTGCAAACAATATTTCCTAGCAAGGAAGTGTCGCATTTACAATCTTTTGAAGTGGATACGAGGTATACATAACACTCCACAATGAATATTATATCTTATCACGAAACATAGAAATGGAATGCGACATCCCGTTTTAAGGAGCATTAGAACTCCATTCTTACGATACGTGGTCATCTGGAAACGCTATTTCCTAGCAAGGAAGTGTCGCTTTTACATTCTTTTGAAGTGAATACGAGGTATACATGACACTCCGCAATGAATATTATATCTTATCATCAAACATAGGAATGAGGTGCTATATTGCGTTTTGAGAAGCATTAGAACTCTATTGCTAATATACGTAGACATCTGCAAACTCTATTTCCTACCATGGAAATGTCGCACTTACATTCCATTGAAGTGAATACGAGGTATGCATAACATTCCACAATGAATATTATATCTTATTACGAAACATAGAAATGAAATACGACTTCTCATTTTAAGAAGCATTAGAACTCTATTGCTACGATAAGTAGACATCTGCAAACGCTATTTCCTAGCATGGAAGTGTCGCATTTACATTCTTTTGAAGTGAATACGAGATATACATGACACTTCGCAATGAATATTATATCTTATCATGAAACATAGAAGTGAGATGCGATATCGCGTTTTAAGAATCACTAGAACTCTATTGTTTCGACACGTAGTCATCTGGTAACGCTATATCCTAGCAAGGAAGTGTCGCACTTACGTCCCATAGAAGTGAATACGAGGTATACATGACACATCGCAATTAATATTATATCTCATCATGAAACATGGAAATGAGATGCGACATCGCGTTTTGAGAAGCAGTAGAACCCTATTGCTTCGATACGTAAACACCTGCAAACTCTACTTCCTAGCAGGGAAGTATCGCATTTACATTCATTTGAAGTGAATACGAGGTATACATGACACTTCGCAATGAATATTATATCTTATCATGAAACATAGAAGTGAGATGCGACATCTCGTTTTAAGTAGCATTAGAATTCTATTGCTACGATGCGTAGGCATCTGCAAAGGCTATTTCCTAGCATGGAAGGGTCGCATTTACATTCTTTTGAAGTGAATACGAAGTATACATAGCACTCCATATTGAATATTATATCTTATCATGATACATAGCTGTGAGATGCGATAACGCGTTTTAAGAAGCATTAGAACTCTATTGCTATGATGCGTAGACATCTGCATATGTTATTTCCTAGGTAGGAAGTGTCGCATTTACATCCTTTCAAGTGAATACGAGGTATACATAACATACCACAATGAATATTATATCTTATCTCGAAACATAGAAGTGAGATGCGATATCGCTGTTTAAGAAGCACTAGAACTCTATTGCTACGATGCGTAGATATCTGCAAACGTTATTTCCTAGGAAGGAAGTGTCGCATATACATTCTTTTGAAGTGAATACGAGGTATACATGACACTTCGCAATATATATTATATCTTATCATGAAACATAGAAGTGAGATGCGATATCGCGTTCTAAGAAGCATTAGAACCCTATTGCTACGATACGTAGACACCTGCAAACGCAACTTCCTAGCATGGAAGTGTCGCCTTTACATTCTTTTGAAGTGAATACGAGGTATACATGACACTTCGCAATGAATATTATATCTTATCATGAAACATAGAAGTGAGATGCGATATCGCGTTTTAAGAAGCATTAGTACTCTATTGCTGTGATACGTAGACATCTGCAAACAATATTTCCCAGCAAGGAAGTGTCGCATTTACATTCTTGTGAAGTGAAATCGAGGTATACATGACACTTCGCAATGAATATTATTTCTCATCATGAAACATAGAAGAGTTATGCGATATCGCGTTTAGGAAGCATTAGAACACTATTGCTGCGATACGTAGACATCTGCAAAGGCTATTTCCTAGCATGGAAGTATGGCATTTATATTCTTTTGAAGTGAATACGAGATATACATGACACTTCGCAGTGAATATTATATCTTATCATGAAACATAGTAATGAGGTGCTATATCGCGTTTTGAGAAGCATTAGAACTCTATTTCTAATATACGTAGACATCTGCAAACCCTAATTCCTAACATGGAGGTGTCGCATTTACATTCCATTGAAGTGAATACGAGGTGTGCATGTCATTTCGCAATGGATATTATATCTTATCATGAAACATAGAAATGAGATGCGATATCTCATTTTAAGAAGTATTAGAACTCCATTCTTACGATACGTGGTCATCTGGAGACGCTATTTCCTAGCAAGGAAGTGTCGCATTTACATTCTTTTGAAGTGAATACGAGGTATACATGACTCTTCGCAATGAATATCATATCTTATCTCGAAACATAGAAGTGAGATGCGATATCGCGATTTAGGAAGCGCTAGAACTCTATTGCTACGATGCGTAGACATCTGCAAATGTTATTTCCTAGCGAGGAAGTGTCGCATTTACATTCTTTTGAAGTGAATACGAGGTATACATAACATTGCACAATGAATATTATATCTTATCACGAAACATAGAAATGGAATGCGACATCTCGTTTTAAGAAGCAGTAGAAATCTACTGCTACGATACGTAGACATCTGTAGACGCTATTTCCTAGCATGGAAGTGTCGCATTTACATTCATTTGAAGTGAATACGAGATATACATGACACTTCGCAATGAATATTATATCTTATCATGAAACATAGAAGTGAGATGCGATATCGCGTTTTAAGAAGCATTAGAACTCTATTGCAACGATACGTAGACATCTGCCAACGCTATTTCCTAGCATGCAAGTGTCGCATTTACATTCTTTTGAAGTGAATACGAGGTATACATGACACTTCGCAATGCATATTATATCTGATCATGAATCATAGATGTGAGATGCGATATCGCGTTTTAAGAAGCATTAGAAATCTATTTTTACGATACGTAGACATCTGCAAACAATATTTCCTAGCAAGGAAGTGTCGCATTTACATTCTTTTGAAACGAATACGAGGTATACATAACACTCCACAATGAATATTATGTCTTATCACGAAACATAGAAATGAAATGCGACATCTCGTTTTAAGAAGCATTAGAACTCTCTTGCTACGATACGTAGACATATGCAAACCCTAATTCCTAGCATGGAAGAGTCGCATTTACATTCCATTGAAGTGAATACGAGGTGTGCATGTCATTTCGCAATGGATATTATATCTTGACATGAAACATAGAAATGAGATGCGATATCTCGTTTTAAGAAGTATTAGATCTCTATTCTTACGATACGTGGTCATCTGGAAACGCTAGTTCCTAGCAAGGAAGTGTCGCAATTACATTCTTTTGAAGTGAATACGAGGTATACATGACACTTCGCAATGAATATTATGTCTTATCACGAAACATAGAAATGAAATGCGACATCTCGTTTTAAGTAGCATTAGAATTCTATTGCTGCGATGCGTAGATATCTGCAAATGTTATTTCCTAGGAAGGAAGTGTCGCATATACATTCTTTTGAAGTGAATACGAGGTATACATGATACTTCGCAATATATATTATATCTTATCATGAAACATGGAAGTGAGATGCGATATCGCGTTTTGAGAAGCATTAGAACTCTATTGCTAATATACGTAGACATCTGCAAACTCTATTTCCTAGCATGGACATGTCGCACTTACATTCCACTGAAGTGAATACAAGGTATACATAACATTACACAATGAATATTATATCTTATTACGAAACATAGAAATGAAATACGACATCTCGTTTTAAGAAGCATTAGTACTCTATTGCTGTGGTACGTAGACATCTGCAAACAGTATTTCCTAGCAAGGAAGTGTCGCATTTACATTCTTGTGAAGTGAAATCGAGGTATACATGACACTTCGCAATGAATATTATATCTTATCATGAAACATAGAGGAGAGATGCGATATCGCGTTCTAAGAAGCATTAGAACCCTATTACTACGATGCGTAGACATCTGCAAACGCTACTTCCTAGCATGGAAGTGTCGCATTTACATTCTTTTGAAGTGAATACGAGGTATACATGACACTTCGCAATGAATATTATATCTTATCATGAAACATAGAAGTGAGATGCGATATCGCGTTCTAAGAAGCATTAGAACCCTATTGCTACGATACGTAGACACCTGCAAACGCAACTTCCTAGCATGGAAGTGTCGCCTTTACATTCTTTTGAAGTGAATACGAGGTATACATGACACTTGGCAATGTATATTATATCTTATCATGAAACATAGGAATGAGGTGCTATATCGCGTTTTGAGAAGCACTAGAACTCTATTTCTAATATACGTAGACATCTGCAAACCCTAATTCCTAACATGGAGGTGTCGCATTTACATTCTTGTGAAGTGAAATCGAGGTATACATGACACTTCGCAATGAATATTATATCTCATCATGAAACATAGAAGAGTTATGCGATATCGCGTTTAGGAAGCATTAGAACACTATTGCTGCGATACGTAGACATCTGCAAAGGCTATTTCCTAGCATGGAAGTATGGCATTTATATTCTTTTGAAGTGAATACGAGATATACATGACACTTCGCAGTGAATATTATATCTTATCATGAAACATGGAAGTGAGATGCGATATCGCGTTCTAAGAAGCATTAGAACCCTATTGCTACGATACGTAGACATCTGCAAACGCAACTTCCTAGCATGGAAGTGTCGCATTTACATTTTTTTGAAGTGAATACGAGGTATACATGACACTTCGCAATGAATATTATATCTTATCATGAAACATAGAAGTGAGATGCGATATCGGGTTTTAAGAAGCATTAGTACTCTATTGCTGCAATACGTAGACATCTGCAAACAATATTTCCCAGCAAGGAAGTGTCGCATTTACGTTCTTGTGAAGTGAAATCGAGGTATACATGACACTTCGCTATGAATATTATATCTTATCATGAAACATAGAAGAGAGATGCGATATCGCCTTTAGGAAGCATTAGAACACTATTGCTGCGATACGTAGACATCTGCAAAGGCTATTTCCTAGCATGGAAGTATGGCATTTATATTCTTTTGAAGTGAATACGAGATATACATGACACTTCGCAGTGAATATTATATCTTATCATGAAACATAGGACTGAGGTGCTATATCGCGGTTTGAGAAGCATTAGAACTCTATTGCTAATATACGTAAACATCTGCAAACTCTATTTCCTAGCAAGGAAATTTCGCACTTACATTCCACTGAAGTGAATACGAGGTGTACATAACATTACACAATGAATATTATATCTTATACGAAACATAGAAATGAAATACGACATCTCGTTTTAAGAAGCATTAGTACTCTATTGCTGTGATACGTAGACATCTGCAAACAATATTTCCCAGCAAGGAAGTGTCGCATTTACATTCTTGTGAAGTGAATACGAGGTATACATAACACTCCACAATGTATATTATATCTAATCACGAAACATAGAAATGGAATGCGGCATCTAGTTTTAAGAAGCATTAGAACTCTATTGCTACGATACGTAGACATCTGCAAACGCTATTTCCTAGCATGGAAGTGTCATATTTACATTCTTTTGAAGTGAATACGAGGTATACATGACACATCGCAATGAATATTATATCTTATCATGAAACATAGAAGTGAGATTCGATATCGCGTTCTAAGAAGCATTAGAACTCTATTGCTACGACACGTAGACATCTGCAAACGCTATTTCCTAGCATGGAAGTGTCTTATTTACGTTCCTTTGAAGTCAATACGAGGTATACATAACATACCACAATGAATATTATATCTTATCTCGAAACATAGAAGTGAGATGCGATATCGCTGTTTGAGAAGCACTAGAACTCTATTGCTACGATGCGTAGATATCTGCAAACGTTATTTCCTAGGAAGGAAGTGTCGCATATACATTCTTTTGAAGTGAATACGAGGTATACATGACACTTCGCAATATATATTATATCTTATCATGAAACATAGAAGTGAGATGAGATATCGCGTTCTAAGAAGCATTAGAACCCTATTGCTACGATACGTAGACACCTGCAAACGCAACTTCCTAGCATGGAAGTGTCGCCTTTACATTCTTTTGAAGTGAATACGAGGTATACATGACACTTGGCAATGAATATTATATCTTATCATGAAACATAGGAATGAGGTGCTATATCGCGTTTTGAGAAGCATTAGAACTCTATTTCTAATATACGTAGACATCTGCAAACCCTAATTCCTAACATGGAGGTGTCGCATTTACATTCTTGTGAAGTGAAATCGAGGTATACATGACACTTCGCAATGAATATTATATCTCATCATGAAACATAGAAGAGTTATGCGATATCGCGTTTAGGAAGCATTAGAACACTATTGCTGCGATACGTAGACATCTGCAAAGGCTATTTCCTAGCATGGAAGTATGGCATTTATATTCTTTTGAAGTGAATACGAGATATACATGACACTTCGCAGTGAATATTATATCTTATCATGAAACATAGTAATGAGGTGCAATATCGCGGTTTGAGAAGCATTAGAACTCTATTGCTAATATACGTAAACATCTGCAAACTCTATTTCCTAGCAAGGAAATTTCGCACTTACATTCCACTGAAGTGAATACGAGGTATACATAACATTACACAATGAATATTATATCTTATACGAAACATAGAAATGAAATACGACACCTCGTTTTAAGAAGCATTAGTACTCTATTGCTGTGATACGTAGACATCTGCAAACAATATTTCCCAGCAAGGAAGTGTCGCATTTACATTCTTGTGAAGTGAATACGAGGTATACATAACACTCCACAATGAATATTATATCTTATCACGAAACATAGAAATGGAATGCGGCATCTAGTTTTAAGAAGCATTAGAACTCTATTGCTACGATACGTAGACATCTGCAAGCGCTACTTCCTAGCATGGAAGTGTCGCATTTACATTCTTCTGAAGTGAAAACGAGATGTACAAGACACTTCGCAATGAATATTATATCTTATCATGAAACATAGGAATGAGTTGCGATATCGCGGTTTGAGAAGCATTAGAACTCTATTGCTACGATACGTAGACATCTGCAAACGCTATTTCCTAGCATGGAAGTTTGGCATTTACATTCTTTTGTAGTGAATACGAGATATACATGACACATCGGACTTAGTATTATATCTTATCATGAAACACAAGAATGGGTTGCGATATCGCGTTTTGAGAAACATTAGAACACTATTGCTTCGATACGTAGACATCTGCAAGCGCTACTTCCTAGCAAGGAAGTGCCGCTTTTACATTCTTCTGAAGTGAATACGAGATATACATAACATTCCACAATGAATATTATACCTTATTACGAAACAACGAAATGAAATACGACTTCTCGTTTTAAGAAGCATTAGAACTCTATTGCTACGATACGTAGGCATCTGCAAAGGCTATTTCCTAGCATGGAAGTGTCGCATTTACATTCTTTTGAAGCGAATACGAGGTATACATGACACTTCGCAATGAATATTATATCTTATCATGAAACATGGAAGTGAGATGCGATATCGCGTTCTAAGAAGCATTAGAACCCTATTGCTACGATACGTAGACATCTGCAAACGCAACTTCCTAGCATGGAAGTGTCGCATTTACATTCTTTTGAAGTGAATACGAGGTATACATGACACTTCGCAATGAATATTATATCTTATCATGAAACATAGAAGTGAGATGCGATATCGGGTTTTAAGAAGCATTAGTACTCTATTGCTGTGATACGTAGACATCTGCAAACAATATTTCCCAGCAAGGAAGTGTCGCATTTACATTCTTGTGAAGTGAATACGAGGTATACATAACACTCCACAATGTATATTATATCTAATCACGAAACATAGAAATGGAATGCGGCATCTAGTTTTAAGAAGCATTAGAACTCTATTGCTACGATACGTAGACATCTGCAAACGCTATTTCCTAGCATGGAAGTGTCATATTTACATTCTTTTGAAGTGAATACGAGGTATACATGACACATCGCAATGAATATTATATCTTATCACGAAACATAGAAATGAAATGCGACATCTCGTTTTAGGAAGCATTAGAACTCTATTGCTACGATACGTAGACATCTGCAAACGCTATTTCCTAGCATGGAAGTGTCGCATTTACATTCATTTGAAGTGAATACGAGGTATACATGACACTTCGCAATGAATATTATATCTTATCATGAAACGTAGCAATGAGATGCGATATCGCATTTTAAAAGAATTAGAACTCTATTGCTACGATACGTAGACATCTGCAAACGCTATTTCCTAGCATGGAATGTCGCATTTACATTCTTTTGAAGTGAATACGAGATATACATGACACTTCGCAATGAATATTATATCTTATCATGAAACATAGGAATGAGGTGCTGTATCGCGTTTTGAGAAACATTAGAACTCTATAGCTACGATACGTAGACATCTGCAAACTCTATTTCCTAGCATGGACATGTCGCACTTACATTCCACTGAAGTGAATACGAGGTATACATAACACTGCACAATGAATATTACATTTTATTACGAAACATAGAAATGAAATACTACATCTCGTTTTAAGAAGCATTAGAACACTATTGCTACGATACGTAGACATCTGCAAACGCTATTTCCTAGCATGGAAGTGTCATATTTACATTCTTTGAAGTGAATACGAGGTATACATGACACTTCGCAATGAATACTATATCTTATCATGAAACATAGGAATGAGGTGCTATATCGCCTTTTGAGAAGCATTAGAACTCTATTGCTACGATACGTAGACATCTGCAAAATCTATTTCCTAGCATGGACATGTCGCACTTACATTCCACTGTAGTGAATACGAGGTATACATAACATTACACCATGAATAATATATCTTATTACGAAACATAGAAATGAAATACTACATCTCGTTTTAAGAAGCATTAGTACTCTATTGCTGTGATACGTGGACATCTGCAAACAATATTTCCTAGCAAGGAAGTGTCGCATTTACATTCTCGTGAAGTGAAATAGAGGTATACATGACACTTCGCAATGAATATTATATCTTATCATGAAACATAGGAATGTGGTGCTATATCGCGTTTTGAGAAGCATTAGAACTCTATCGCTAATATACGTAGACATCTGCAAACTCTATTTCCTAGCATGGACATGTCGCACTTACATCCCACTGAAGCGAATACGAGGTATACATAACATTACACCATGAATAATATATCTTATTACGAAACATAGAAATGAAATACTACATCTCGTTTTAAGAAGCATTAGTACTCTATTGCTACGATACGTAGACATATGCAAACCCTAATTCCTAGCATGGAAGTGTCATATTTACATTCTTTTGAAGTGAATACGAGGTATACATGACACATCGCAATGAATATTATATCTTACCACGAAACATAGAAATGAAATGCGGCATCTCATTTTAAGAAGCATTAGAACTCTATTGCTACGATACGTAGACATCTGCAAACGCTATTTCCTAGATTGGAAGTGTCATATTTACAATCCTTTGAACTGAATACGAGGTATACATGAAACTTCGCAATGAATATTATATCTTATCATGAAACATAGAAGTGAGATGCGATATCGCGTTCTAAGAAGCAGTAGAAGGCAATTGCTACGATACGTAGACACCTGCAAACGCTATTTCCTAGCATGGAAGGGTCGCATTTACATTCTTCTGCAGTAAGTACGAGGTATACATAACTCTCCATAATGAGTATTATATCTTCTCATGAAACATAGCAGTGAGATGCGATGTCGCGTTTTAAGAAGCATTAGAACTCTATTGCTACGATACGTAGACATCTGCAAACGCTATTTCCTAGCATGGAAGTGTCATATTTACATTCTTTTGAAGTGAATACGAGGTATACATGACACATCGCAATGAATATTATATCTTATCATGAAACATAGAAGTGAGATTCGATATCGCGTTCTAAGAAGCATTAGAACTCTATTGCTACGATACGTTGACATCTGCAAGCGCTATTTCCTAACATGGAAGTGTCGCATTTACATTCTTTTGAAGTGAATACGAGGTATACATGACACTTCGCGATGAATATTGTATTTTATCACGAAACATATAAATGAGATGCGATGTCGCGATTATGTAGCATTAGAACTCTATTGCTACGATACGTAGGCATCTGAATACGCTATTTCCTAGCAAGGAAGTGTCGCATTTACATTCGTTTGGAGGGAATACGAGGTATACATGACACTTCGCAATGAATATTATATCTTATCATGAAACATAGAAGTGTGATGCGATATCGCGTTTTAAGAAGCATTAGAACCCTATTGCCTCGATGCGGAGATATCCGCAAAGGCTATTTCCTAGCATGGAAATGTCGCATTTACATTCTTTTGAAGTGAATACGAGGTATACATGACACATCGCAATGAATATTATATCTTATCATGAAACATAGAAGTGAGATGCGATATCGAGTTCTAAGCAGCATTAGAACTCTATTGCTACGATACGTAGACATCTGCAAACGCTATTTCCTAGCATGGAAGTGTCTTATTTACATTCTATTGAAGTGAGTACGAGGTATACATGACACTTCGCAATGAATATTATATCTTATCATGAAACATAGAAGTGAGATGCGATATCGCGTTCTAAGAAGTATTAGAACTCTATTGCTACGATACGTAGACATCTGCAAACGATATTTCCTAGCATGGAAGGGTCGCATTTACATTCTTTTGAAGTGAGTACGAGGTATACGTAGCACTCCATAATGAATATTATATCTTCTCATGAAACATAGCAGTGTGATGCGATAACGCGGCTTAAGAAGCATTAGAACTCTATTGCTACGATACGTAGACATCTGCAAACGCTACTTCCTAGCATGGAAGTGTCGCATTTACATTCTTTTGAAGTGAATACGAGGTATACATGACACTTCGCAATGAATATTATATCTTATCATGAAACATAGGAATGTGGTGCTATATCGCGTTTTGAGAAGCATTAGAACTCTATCGCTAATATACGTAGACATCTGCAAACTCTATTTCCTAGCATGGACATGTCGCACTTACATCCCACTGAAGCGAATACGAGGTATACATAACATTACACCATGAATAATATATCTTATTACGAAACATAGAAATGAAATACTACATCTCGTTTTAAGAAGCATTAGTACTCTATTGCTGTGATACGTGGACATCTGCAAACAATATTTCCTAGCTAGGAAGTGTCGCATTTACATTCTCGTGAAGTGAAATCGAGGTATACATGACACTTCGCAATGAATATTATATCTTATCATGAAACATAGAAGTGAGATGCGATATCGCGTTTTAAGAAGCATTAGAACTCTATTGCTACGATACGTAGACATCTGCAAACGCTATTTCCTAGCATGGAAGTGTCGCACTTACATTCTTTTGAAGTCAATACGAGATATACATGACACTTCGCAATGAATATTATATCTTATCATGAAACACAGAAGTGAGATGCGATATCGCGTTCTAAGAAGCATTAGAACTCTATTGCTACGATACGTAGACATCTGCAAACGCTATTTCCTAGCATGGAAGGGTCGCATTTACATTCTTTTGAAGTGAGTACGAGGTATACATAACACTCCATAATGAATATTATATCTTCTCATGAAACATAGCAGTGAGATGCGATATCGCGTTCTAAGAAGCATTAGAACTCTATTGCTACGATGCGTAGACATCTGGAAATGTTATTTCCTGGCAAGGAAGTGTCGCATTTACATTCTATTGAAGTGAATACGAGGTATACATAACACTCCACAATGAATATTATATCTTACCACGAAACATAGAAATGAAATGCGGCATCTCATTTTAAGAAGCATTAGAACTCTATTGCTACGATACGTAGACATCTGCAAACGCTATTTCCTAGCATGGAAGTGTCGCATTTACATTCATTTGAAGTGAATACGAGGTATACATGGCACGTCGCAATGAATATTATATCATATCATGAAACATAGAAGTGAGATGCGATATCGCGTTCTACGAAGCATTAGAACTCTATTGCTACGATACGTAGACATCTGCAAACGCTGTATCCTAGCATGGAAGTGTCGCTTTTACATTCTTTTGAAGTGAATACGAGGTATACATGGCACTTCGCAATGAATATTATATCTTATCATGAAACATAGAAGTGAGATGCGATATCGCGTTCTAAGAAGCATTAGAACTCTATTGCTACGATACGTAGACATCTGCAAACGCTGTATCCTAGCATGGAAATATCGCTTTTACATTCTTTTGAAGTGAATACGAGGTATACATGAAACTTCGCAATGAATATTATATCTTATCAGGAAACAAAGAAATGAGATGCGATATCGCGTTTTAAGAAGCATTAGAACCCTATTGCTACGATACGTAGACATCTGCAACCTCTATTTCCTAGCAAGGAAATGTCGCACTTACATACCATTGAAGTGAATACGAGGTATACATAACATTACACAATGAATATTATATCTTATTATGAAACATAGAGATTAAATACGACATCTCGTTTTAAGAAGCATTAGTACTCTATTGTTGTGATACGTGGACATCTGCAAACAATATTTCCTAGCAAGGAAGTGTCGCATTTACATTCATGTGAAGTGAAATCGAGGTATACATGACACTTCGCAATGAATATTATATCTTTTCATGAAACATAGAAGTGAGATGCGATATGGCATTTTAAGAATCATTAGAACCCTATTGCTACGATACGTAGACATCTGCAAACGCTATTTCCTAGCATGTAAGTGTCGCATTTACATTCCTTTGAAGTGAATACGAGGTATACATGACACTTCGCAATGAATATTATATCTTTTCATAAAACATAGGTATGAGTTGCGATATCGCGTTATGAGAAGCATTAGAACTCTATTGCTAGGATACGTAGACATCTGTAAACGCTATTTCCTAGCATGGAAATTTCGCATTTACATTCTTTTGAAGTGAATGCGAGATATACATGACACTTCGCAACTAATATTATATCTTGTCATGAAACATAGGAATGAGTTGCGATTTCGCGTTTTGAGAAGCATTAGAGCTCTATTGCGACGATACGTAGACGTCTGCAAACAACATTTCCTAGCAAGAAAGTGTCGCATTTACATTCTTTTGAAGTGAATACGATGTATACATGACACTTGCAATGAATATTATACCTTATCACAAAACATAGAAATGAGATGCGATATCGTGATTTAAGAGGCACTAGAACTTCATTGCTACGATACGTAGACGTCTGCAAACAATATTTCCTAGCAAGGAAGTGTCACATTTACATTCTTTTGACGTGAGTACGAGGTATACATGACTCTTCGCAATGAATATTATATCTTATCATGAAACATAGAAGAGAGATGCGATATCGTGAATTAAGAAGCACTAAAACTTCATTGCTACGATACGTAGACATCTGCAAACAATATTTCCTAGCAAGGAAGTGTCGCACTTACATACTTTTGAAGTGAATACGAAGTATGCATAACATTACACAATGAATATTGTATCTTATTACGGAACATAGAAATTAAACACGACATCTCGTTTTAAGAAGCATTAGTACTCTATTGCTGTGATACGTAAACATCTTGCAAACAATATTTCCTAGCAAGGAAGTGTCGCATTTACATTCTTGTGAAGTGAAATCGAGGTATACATGACACTTCGCAGTGAATATTATATCTTATCATGAAACATGGAAGTGAGATGCAATATCGCGTTTTAAGAAGCACTAGAACTCTATTGCTACGATACGTAGACATCTGCAAACAATATCTCCTAGCAAGGAAGTGTCGCACTTACATCCTTTTGAAGTGAATACGAGGTATACATAACACACCACAATGAATATTATATCTTATTACGAAACATAGAAATGAAATGCGACATCTCGTTCTAAGAAGCATTAGAAGTCTATTGCTACGATACGTTGACATCTGCAAGCGCTATTTCCTAACATGGAAGTGTCGCATTTACATTCTTTTGAAGTGAATACGAGGTATACATGACACTTCGCGATGAATATTGTATTTTATCACGAAACATATAAATGAGATGCGATATCGCGATTATGTAGCATTAGAACTCTATTGCTACGATACGTAGGCATCTGAATACGCTATTTCCTAGCAAGGAAGTGTCGCATTTACATTCGTTTGGAGGGAATACGAGGTATACATGACACTTCGCAATGAATATTATATCTTATCATGAAACATAGAAGTGTGATGCGATATCGCGTTTTAAGAAGCATTAGAACCCTATTGCCTCGATGCGGAGATATCCGCAAAGGCTATTTCCTAGCATGGAAATGTCGCATTTACATTCTTTTGAAGTGAATACGAGGTATACATGACACTTCGCGATGAATATTGTGTTTTATCACGAAACATATAAATGAGATGCGATATCGCGATTTAAGTAGCATTAGAATTCTATTGCTACGATACGTAGGCATCTGAATACGCCATTTCCTAGCAAGGAAGTGTCGCATTTACATTCGTTTGGAGGGAATACGAGGTATACATGACACTTCGCAATGAATATTATACCTTATCATGAAACATAGAAGTGTGATGCGATATCGCGTTATAAGAAGCATTAGAACTTTATTGCCTCGACGCGTAGACAGCTGCATACGCTATTTCCTAGCATGGAAGTGTCGCATTTACATTCTTTTGAAGTGAGTACGAGGTGTACATTACACTTCGCACTGAATATTATGTCTCATCAGGAACCATAGAAATGAGATGCTATAACGCGTTTTGAGAAGCATTAGAATTCTATTGCTACGATACGTAGACATCTGCAATCGCTATTTCCTAGCAACCAATAGTCGCATTTACATTCTTTTGAAGTGAATTCGAGGTTTACATGACACTTCGGAATGAATATTATAACTTATTACAAAACATAGAAATGAGATGCCATATCGCGATCTAAGAAGCATTAGAACTCTATTTCTACGATACGTAGACATCTACAAACCCTATTTCCTATCAAGCAGTAGTCGCATTTACATTCTTTTGAAGTGAATACGAGGTATACATGACACTTCGCAATGAATATTATATCTTATCACGAAACATATATATGAGATGCGATATCGCGATTTAAGTAGCATCAGAACTCTATTGCTACGATACGTAGACATCTGCAAACGCTATTTCCTAGCAAGCAATAGTCGCATTTACATTCTTTTGAAGTGAATACGAGGTATACATGACACTTCGCGATGAATATTGTATTTTATCACGAAACATAGAAATGAGATGCGATATCGCGATTTAAGTAGCATTAGAACTCTATTGCTACGATACGTAGGCATCTGAATACGCCATTTCCTAGCAAGGAAGTGTCGCATTTACATTCGTTTGGAGGGAATACGAGGTATACACGACACGTCGCTATGAATATTATATCTTATCATGAAACATAGAAGTGTGATGCGATATCGCGTTATAAGAAGCATTAGAACTCTATTGCCTCGACGCGTAGACAGCTGCATACGCTATTTCCTAGCATGGAAGTGTCGCATTTACATTCTTTTGAAGTGAATACGAGGTGTACATTACACTTCGCAATGAATATTATGTCTCATCAGGAACCATAGAAATGAGATGCTATAACGCGTTTTGAGAAGCATTAGAATTCTATTGCTACGATACGTAGACATCTGCAATCGCTATTTCCTAGCAACCAATAGTCGCATTTACATTCTTTTGAAGTGAATTCGAGGTTTACATGACACTTCGGAATGAATATTATAACTTATTACAAAACATAGAAATGAGATGCCATATCGCGATCTAAGAAGCATTAGAACTCTATTTCTACGATACGTAGACATCTGCAAACCCTATTTCCTATCAAGCAGTAGTCGCATTTACATTCTTTTGAAGTGAATACGAGGTATACATGACACTTCGCAATGAATATTATATCTTATCACGAAACATATATATGAGATGCGATATCGCGATTTAAGTAGCATTAGAACTCTATTGCTACGATACGTAGACATCTGCAAACGCTATTTCCTAGCAAGCAATAGTCGCATTTACATTCTTTTGGAGTGAATACGAGGTATACATGACACTTCGCAATGATTATTATATCTTATCACGAAACATAGAAATGAGATGCCATATCGCGATTTAAGTAGCATTAAAACGCCATTGCTACGATACGTAGACATCTGAATACGCCATTTCCTAGCAAGCAATAGTTGCATTTACATTCTTTTAGAGTGAATACGAGGTATACATGACACTTCGCGATGAATATTGTATTTTATCACGAAACATAGAAATGAGATGCGATATCGCGATTTAAGTAGCATTAGAACTCTATTGCTACGATACGTAGGCATCTGAATACGCCATTTCCTAGCAAGGAAGTGTCGCATTTACATTCGTTTGGAGGGAATACGAGGTATACATGACACTTCGCAATGAATATTATATCTTATCATGAAACATAGAAGTGTGATGCGATATCGCGTTTTAAGAAGCATTAGAACCCTATTGCCTCGATGCGGAGATATCCGCAAAGGCTATTTCCTTGCATGGAAATGTCGCATTTACATTCTTTTGAAGTGAATACGAGGTATACATGACACTTCGCGATGAATATTGTGTTTTATCACGAAACATATAAATGAGATGCGATATCGCGATTTAAGTAGCATTAGAATTCTATTGCTACGATACGTAGGCATCTGAATACGCCATTTCCTAGCAAGGAAGTGTCGCATTTACATTCGTTTGGAGGGAATACGATGTATACATGACACTTCGCAATGAATATTATACCTTATCATGAAACATAGAAGTGTGATGCGATATCGCGTTATAAGAAGCATTAGAACTTTATTGCCTCGACGCGTAGACAGCTGCATACGCTATTTCCTAGCATGGAAGTGTCGCATTTACATTCTTTTGAAGTGAATACGAGGTGTACATTACACTTCGCACTGAATATTATGTCTCATCAGGAACCATAGAAATGAGATGCTATAACGCGTTTTGAGAAGCATTAGAATTCTATTGCTACGATACGTAGACATCTGCAATCGCTATTTCCTAGCAACCAATAGTCGCATTTACATTCTTTTGAAGTGAATTCGAGGTTTACATGACACTTCGGAATGAATATTATAACTTATTACAAAACATAGAAATGAGATGCCATATCGCGATCTAAGAAGCATTAGAACTCTATTTCTACGATACGTAGACATCTACAAACCCTATTTCCTATCAAGCAGTAGTCGCATTTACATTCTTTTGAAGTGAATACGAGGTATACATGACACTTCGCAATGAATATTATATCTTATCACGAAACATATATATGAGATGCGATATCGCGATTTAAGTAGCATCAGAACTCTATTGCTACGATACGTAGACATCTGCAAACGCTATTTCCTAGCAAGCAATAGTCGCATTTACATTCTTTTGAAGTGAATACGAGGTATACATGACACTTCGCGATGAATATTGTATTTTATCACGAAACATAGAAATGAGATGCGATATCGCGATTTAAGTAGCATTAGAACTCTATTGCTACGATACGTAGGCATCTGAATACGCCATTTCCTAGCAAGGAAGTGTCGCATTTACATTCGTTTGGAGGGAATACGAGGTATACATGACACTTCGCAATGAATATTATATCTTATCATGAAACATAGAAGTGTGATGCGATATCGCGTTATAAGAAGCATTAGAACTCTATTGCCTCGACGGGTAGACAGCTGCATACGCTATTTCCTAGCATGGAAGTGTCGCATTTACATTCTTTTGAAGTGAATACGAGGTGTACATTACACTTCGCAATGAATATTATGTCTCATCAGGAACCATAGAAATGAGATGCTATAACGCGTTTTGAGAAGCATTAGAATTCTATTGCTACGATACGTAGACATCTGCAATCGCTATTTCCTAGCAACCAATAGTCGCATTTACATTCTTTTGAAGTGAATTCGAGGTTTACATGACACTTCGGAATGAATATTATAACTTATTACAAAACATAGAAATGAGATGCCATATCGCGATCTAAGAAGCATTAGAACTCTATTTCTACGATACGTAGACATCTGCAAACCCTATTTCCTATCAAGCAGTAGTCGCATTTACATTCTTTTGAAGTGAATACGAGGTATACATGACACTTCGCAATGAATATTATATCTTATCACGAAACATATATATGAGATGCGATATCGCGATTTAAGTAGCATCAGAACTCTATTGCTACGATACGTAGACATCTGCAAACGCTATTTCCTAGCAAGCAATAGTCGCATTTACATTCTTTTGGAGTGAATACGAGGTATACATGACACTTCGCAATGATTATTATATCTTATCACGAAACATAGAAATGAGATGCCATATCGCGATTTAAGTAGCATTAAAACGCCATTGCTACGATACATAGACCTCTGCAAACGCTATTTCCTAGAAAGCAAGTGTCGCATTTACATTCTTTTGAAGTGAAGGGGAGGTGTAGATGACACTTCGCAATGAATATTATACCCTATCATGAAACATAGAACTGTGATGCGAAATCGCGTTTTAAGAACCACTGGAGCTATAATGCTACGATTCGTAGACAACTGGAAACGCATTTCCCATCAAGGATGTGTAGCAGTAACATTCTTTTGAACTGTTGACGAGGTATACATGCCACTCCGCAATGCATATTACATCTTATCATGAAACATAGAACTGAGATGCGATATCCCGTTTTAAGAATCATTAGAGCTCTAATGCTTCGATTCATAGACAACTGGAAACGCATTTCCTGGCTAGGAAGTGGGGCATTTACATTCTTTTGAACTGTATCCGAGGTATACATGGCACTTCGCAATGAATATTATATCTTATCATGAAACATAGAAATGAGATGCGATATCGCGTTTTGAGAAGCATAAGAACTCTATTGCTACTATACGTAGACATCTGCAAACGCTACTTCCTTGCTAGGAAGTGTCGCATTTACATTCTTTTGAAGTGAATACGAAGTATACATAACCAATCGCAATGATTATTATATCTTATCTTGAAACATAGAAAGGAGATGCGATATCTCGTTTTGGGAAGCATTAGAACTGTATTGCTACGATACGTCGACATCTGCAAACGCTATATCCTAGCAAGGAGGTGTCGCATTTACATTCTTCTGAAGTGAATACGAGCTATACATGACTATTCGCAATGAATATTATACCTTATCATGAAACATAGAAATTAGATGCGATATCGCGATATAAGAAGCATTAGAAATCTATTGCTTCGATACGTGGACATCTGGAAACGCTATTTCCTAGCAAAGAAATGGAGCATTTACAATCTTTTCGAGTGTAGACGAGATATACATAACAATTCGCAATGACTACTGTATCATGTCATGAAACATAGAATTGAGATGCGATATCGCGATATAAGAGACATTAGAACTCTATTGCTTCGATATGTAGACATCTAGAAACGTCATTTCTTAGCTAGGACGTGCGGCATGTATATTCTTGTGAAGTGCAGACGGGGTATACGTAACACTTCGCAGTGAATATTCCATCCTATCATGAAACATAGAATTGATATGCGATATCGCGTTTAAAGAATCATTACAACTCCATTGCTTCGATACGTAGACATCTGGTAACGCTATTTCCTAGCAAGGAAGTGTCGCATTTACATTCCTTTGAAGTGAATACGAGGTACAAGTGACACTTCGCAATGAATAATAGATCTTATCATGAAACAAAGAAATGAGATGCGATATCGTGTTTTAAGAAGCTTTAGAACTCTATTGCTTCGATACGTAGACATTTGCAAACGCTATTACATAGCAAGGAAGTGTCGCATTTACATTCTTTACATGTGAATACGAGGAATATATGACACTTCGCAATGAATATTTTACCTTGTCATGAAACATAGAAATGAGATGCGATTACGCGTTTTGAGAGACATTAGCACTCTATTGCTACGATACGTAGACATCTGCAAACGCTATTTCCTAGCATGGAAGTGTCGCATTTACATTCGTTTGAAGTGAATCCGAGATATACATGACACTTTGCAATGAATATTATATCTTATCATGAAACATAGGAATGAGGTGCCATATCGCGTTTTGAGAAGTAATAGAACTCTATTGCTACGATACGTAGACATCTGCAAACGCTATTTCCTAGCATGGAAGTGTCGCATTTACATTCTTTTGATGTGACTACGAGGTATACATGACACTTCGCAATGAATATTATACCTTACCATGAAGCATAGAAGGGAGATGCGATATCGCGTTTTAGGAAGCATTGCAGCTCTATTGCTACGATACGTAGACATCTGCAACCGCTACTTCCTAGCATGGAAGTGTCGCATTTACATTCATTTGAAGTGAATACGAGGTATACATGACACTCCACAATGAATATTATATCTTATCACGGAACATAGAAATGAAATGAGGCATCTCGTTTTTAGAAGCATTAGAACTCTATTGCTACGATACGTAGACATCTGCAAACGCTATTACCTAGCATGGAAGTGTCGCATTTACATTCATTTGAAGTGAATACGAGGTATACATGACACTCCACAATGAATATTATATCTTATCACGGAACATAGAAATGAAATGAGGCATCTCGTTTTAAGAAGCATTAGAACTCTATTGCTACGATACGTAGACATCTGCAAAAACGATATTTCCGAGCATGGAAGTGTCGCATTTACATACTTTTGATGTGAATACGAGATATGCATGACACATCGCAATCAATATTATATCTTATCATGAAACATAGGAAGGAGGTGCTATATCGCGTTTTGAGAAGCATTAGAACTCTATTGCTACGATACGTAGACATCTGAAAAGGCTATTCCCTAGCATGGAAGGGTCGCATTTACATTCTTTTGAAGTGAGTACGAGGTATACATATCACTCCATAATGAATATTATATCTTATCATGAAACATAGCAGTGAGATGCGATATCGCGTTTTAAGAAGCATTAGAACTCTATTGCTACGATACGTAGACACCTGCAAACGCTATTTCCTAGCATGGAAGTGTCGCATTTACATTCGTTTGAAGTGAATACGAGGTATACATGACACTCCACAATGAATATTATATCTTATCATGAAACATAGGAATGAGGTGCTATATCGCGTTCTGAGAAGCATTAGAACTCTATTGCTAATATACGTAGACATCTGCAAACTCTATTTCCTAGCAACGAAATTTCGCACTTACATTCCACTGAAGTGAATACGAGGTATACATAACATTACACAATGAATAGTATATCTTATTACGAAACATAGAAATGAAATACGACATCTCGTTTTAAGAAGCATTAGTACTCTATTGCTGTGATACGTAGACATCTGCAAACGCTATTTCCTAGCATGGAAGTGTCGCATTTACATTCATTTGAAGTGAATACGAGGTATACATGACACTTCGCAATGAATATTATACCTTATCATGAAACATAGAAGGGAGATTCGATATCGCGTTTAAGGAAGCATTGGAACTCTATTGCTGCGATACGTAGACATCTGCAAACGCTATTTCCTAGCAAGGAAGTGTCGCATTTACATTCTTGTGAAGAGAAATCGAGGTATACATGACACTTCGCAATGAATATTATATCTTATCATGAAACATAGGAATGAGGTGCTATATCGCGTTTTTAGAAGCACTAGAACTCTATTGCTACGATACGTAGACATCTGCAAACGCTATTTCCTAGCATGGAAGTGTCGCATTTACATTCATTTGAAGTGAATACGAGGTATACATGACACTTCGCTATGAATATTATACCTTATCATGAAACATAGAAGAGTGATGCGATATCGCGTTTTAGGAAGCATTGGAACTCTATTGCTGCGATACGTAGACATCTGCAAACGCTATTTCCTAGCATGGAAGTGTCGCATTTACATTCTTTTGAAGTGAATACGAGGTATACATGACACTTCGCAATGAATATTATATCTTATCATGAAACATAAAAGTGAGATGCGATATCGCGTTCTAAGAAGCATTAGAACTCTATTGCTACGATACGTAGACATCTGCAAAGGCTATTCCCTAGCATGGAAGGGTCGCATTTACTTTCTTTTGAAGTGAGTACAAGGTATACATATCACTCCATAATGAATATTATATCTTCTCATGAAACATAGCAGTGAGATGCGATATCGCGATCTAAGAAGCATTAGAAATCTATTGCTACGACACGTAGGCATCTGCAAACGCTATGCCCTAGCAAGGAATAGTCGCATTTACATTCTTTTGATGTGAATACGAGGTATACATGGCACTTCGCAATGAATATTATATCTTATAATGAAACATAGAATTTAGATGCGATATCGCGTTTTAAGAAGCATTAGAACTCTATTGCCTCGACGCGTAGACATCTGCAGACGCTATTTCCTCGCATGGAAGTGTCGCATTTACATTCTTTTGAAGTGAATACGAGGTATACATGACACTTCGCGATGAATATTGTATTTTATCACGAAACATATAAATGAGATGCGATATCGCGATTTAAGTAGCATTAGAACTCCATTGCTACGATACGTAGGCATCTGAATACGCCATTTCCTAGCAAGGAAGTGTCGCATTTACATTCGTTTGGAGGGAATACGAGGTATACATGACACTTCGCAATGAATATTATATCTTATCATGAAACATAGAAGTGTGATGCGATATCGCGTTTTAAGAAGCATTAGAACTCTATTGCCTCGACGCGTAGACAGCTGCATACGCTATTTCCTAGCATGGAAGTGTCGCATTTACATTATTTTGAAGTGAATACGAGATGTACATTACACTTCGCAATGAATATTATATCTTATCAGGAACCATAGAAATGAGATGCTATAACGCGTTTTGAGAAGCATTAGAATTCTATTGCTACGATACGTAGACATCTGCAATCACTATTTCCTAGCAACCAATAGTCGCATTTACATTCTTTTGAAGTGAATTCGAGGTTTACATGACACTTCGGAATGAATATTATAACTTATTACAAAACATAGAAATGAGATGCCATATCGCGATATAAGAAGCATTAGAACTCTATTTCTACGATACGTACACATCTGCAAACCCTATTTCCTATCAAGCAGTAGTCGCATTTACATTCTTTTGAAGTGAATACGAGGTATACATGACACTTCGCAATGAATATTATATCTTATCACGAAACATATAAATGAGATGCGATATTGCGATTTAAGTAGCATTAGAACTCTATTGCTACGATACGTAGACATCTGCAAACGCTATTTCCTAGCAAGGAAGTGTCGCATTTACATTCTTTTGAAGTGAATACGAGGTATACATAACACTTCGCAATGAATATTATATCTTATCACGAAACATATAAATGAGATGCGATATCGCGATCTAATAAGCATTAGAACTCTATTGCTACGATACGTAGGCATCTGCAAACGCTATTTCCTAGCAAGGAATAGTCGCATTTACATTCTATTGAAGTGAATACGAGGTATGCATGACACTTCGCAATGAACATTATATCTTATCATGTAACATAGAAGTGAGATGCGATATCGCGTTTTAAGAAGCATTAGATCCCTATTGCCTCGATGCGCAGATATCTGCAAACGCTATTTCCTAGCAAGGAAGATTCGCATTTACATTATTTTGAAGTGAATGCGATGTATACATGACACTTCGCAATGAACATTATATCTTATCACGTAACATAGAAGTGAGATGCGATATCGCGTTTTAAGAAGCATTAGAACTCTATTGCTACGATACGTTGTCATCTGCAAACGCTATTTCCTAGCAAGGAAGATTCGCATTTATATTCTTCTCAAGTGAACAGGAGGTATACATGACACTTCGCAATGAATATTATATCTTATCATGAAGCATAGGAATGGGATGCGATATCGCGTTTTGAGAGACATTAGAACTCTATTGCTACGATACGTAGACATCTGCAAACGCTATTTCCTAGCAAGGAAGATTCGCATTTACATTCTTTTGAAGTGAATGCGAGGTATACATGACACTTCGCAATGAACATTATATCTTATCACGTAACATAGATGTGAGATGCCATATCGCGTTTTAAGAAGCATTAGAACCCTATTGCCTCGATGCGGAGACATCAGCAAACGCTATTTCCTAGCATGGAAGTGTCGCATTTACATTCTTTGAAGTGAATTCGAGGTATACATGACACTTCGGAATGAATATTCTAACTTATCACGAATCATAGATATTAGATGCGATATCGCGATCTAAGAAGCATTAGAACTCTATTGCTACGATACGTAGGCATCTGCAAACGCTACTTCCTAGCAAGGAATAGTCGCATTTACATTCTTTTGAAGTGAATACGAGGTATACATAACACTTCGCAATGAATATTATATCTTATCACGAAACATATAAATGAGATGCGATATCGCGATCTAAGAAGCATTAGAACTCTATTGCTACGAGACGTAGACATCTGCAAACGCTATTTCCTAGCGAGGAAGATTCGCATTTACATTCTTTTGAAGTGAATGCGAGGTATACATGACACTTCGCAATGAACATTATATCTTATCACGAATCATAGATATTAGATGCGATATCGCGATCTAAGAAGCATTAGAACTCTATTGCTACGATACGTAGGCATCTGCAAACGCTATTTCCTAGCAAGGAATAGTCGCATTTACATTCTTATGAAGTGAATACGAGGTATGCATGACACTTCGCCATTATCATTACATCTTATCATGTAACATAGAAGTGAGATGCGATATCGCGTTTTAAGAAGCATTAGATCCCTATTGCCTCGATGCGCAGATATCTGCAAACGCTATTTCCTAGCAAGGAAGATTCGCATTTACATTATTTTGAAGTGAATGCGAGGTATACATGACACTTCGCAATGAACATTATATCTTATCACGTAACATAGAAGTGAGATGCGATATCGCGTTTTAAGAAGCATTAGAACTCTATTGCTACGATACGTTGTCATCTGCAAACGCTATTTCCTAGCAAGGAAGATTCGCATTTATATTCTTCTCAAGTGAACAGGAGGTATACATGACACTTCGCAATGAATATTATATCTTATCATGAAGCATAGGAATGGGATGCGATATCGCGTTTTGAGAGACATTAGAACTCTATTGCTACGATACGTAGACATCTGCAAACGCTATTTCCTAGCAAGGAAGATTCGCATTTACATTCTTTTGAAGTGAATGCGAGGTATACATGACACTTCGCAATGAACATTATATCTTATCACGTAACATAGATGTGAGATGCCATATCGCGTTTTAAGAAGCATTAGAACCCTATTGCCTCGATGCGGAGACATCAGCAAACGCTATTTCCTAGCATGGAAGTGTCGCATTTACATTCTTTGAAGTGAATTCGAGGTATACATGACACTTCGGAATGAATATTCTAACTTATCACGAATCATAGATATTAGATGCGATATCGCGATCTAAGAAGCATTAGAACTCTATTGCTACGATACGTAGGCATCTGCAAACGCTACTTCCTAGCAAGGAATAGTCGCATTTACATTCTTTTGAAGTGAATACGAGGTATACATAACACTTCGCAATGAATATTATATCTTATCACGAAACATATAAATGAGATGCGATATCGCGATCTAAGAAGCATTAGAACTCTATTGCTACGAGACGTAGACATCTGCAAACGCTATTTCCTAGCGAGGAAGATTCGCATTTACATTCTTTTGAAGTGAATGCGAGGTATACATGACACTTCGCAATGAACATTATATCTTATCACGAATCATAGATATTAGATGCGATATCGCGATCTAAGAAGCATTAGAACTCTATTGCTACGATACGTAGGCATCTGCAAACGCTATTTCCTAGCAAGGAATAGTCGCATTTACATTCTTATGAAGTGAATACGAGGTATGCATGACACTTCGCCATTATCATTACATCTTATCATGTAACATAGAAGTGAGATGCGATATCGCGTTTTAAGAAGCATTAGAACCCTATTGCCTCGATGCGCAGATATCTGCAAACGCTATTTCCTAGCAAGGAAGTGTCGCATTTACATTCTTTTGACGTGAATAAGAGGTATACATAACACTGCACTGCGAATATTATATCTTATCATGAAACATAGAAATGAGATGCGATATCGCGATATATGAAGCATTAGATGTCTATTGCTTCGATACGTAGACATCTGCAAACGCTATTTCCTAGCAAGGAAGTGTTGCATTTACATTCCTTTGAAAGGAATACGAGGTATACATGACACTTCGCAATGGATATTATACCTTATCATGAAACGTAGATATTAGATGAGATATGACGATTTAAGAAGCATTAGAAAACTATTGCTTCGATACGTAGACATCTGCAAACGCTATTTCCTAGCAAGGAAGTGTCGCATTTGCATTCATTTTAAGTGTATGCGAGGTATACATGACCCTTCGCAATGAATATTATATACTGTCATGAAACATAGAAATGAGATGCGATATCGCGATTTAAGGATCATTAGAACACTATTGCTTCGATACGTAGGCATCTGCAAACGCTACTTCCTAGCAAGGACGTGTCGCATTTACATTCTTTTGAAACGAATACGAGGTATACATAACACTCCACAATGAATATTATATATTACGATGAAGCATAGTAATGAGTAGCGATATCGTGTTTTGAGAAGCATTAGAACTCTAATGCCACGATACGTATACATCTGCAAACGCTATTTCCTAGCAAGGAAGTGTCGCAATTACATCCATTTGAAGTATAGACGAGATATACATAACACTGCACAATGAATATTATATCTTATCATGAAACACTGAAATGAGATGCGATATAGCGATTTAAGAAGCACTAGAACTCTACTGCTTCGATACGTAGACATCTGCAAACGCCATTTACTAGCAAGGAAGTGTCGCATTTACATCCATTTGAAGTATTGACGAGATATACATAACACTGCACAATGAGTATTATATCTTATCATGAAACATAGAAATGATATGCGATATGGCTATTTAAGAAGCATTAGAACTCTATTGCTTCTATACGTCGATATCTGAAAACGCTATTTCCTAGCAAGAAATTGTAGCATTTACATCCATTTGAAGTATAGACGAGATATACATAACACTGCACAATGAGTATTATATTTTATAATGAAACATAGAGATGAGATGCGATATCGCGATTTAAGAAGCATTAGGAATCTATTGCTCCGATACGTAGACATCTGCAAACGCTATTTCCTAGCAAGGAAGTGTCGCATTTACATACATTTTAAGTGTATGCGATGTATACATGACCCATCGCAATGAATATTATATATTGTCATGAAACATAGAAATGAGATGCGATATCGCGATTTAAGAAGCATTAGAACTCTATTGGTTCGATACGTAGACATCTGCAAACGCTACTTCCTAACAAGGGAGTGTCGCATTTACATTCTTTTGAAAGGAATACGAGGTATACATGACACTTCACAATGAATATTATATCTTATCATGAAACATAGAAATGAGATGCGATATGGCGATTTAATAAGCATTAGAACTCTACTGCTTCGATACGTAGACATCGGCAAACGCTATTTCCTAGCAAGGAAGTGTCGCATTTACATCCATTTGAAGTATAGACGAGATATACATAACACTGCACAATGAATATTACATCTTATCATGAAACATAGAAATGAGATGCGATATGGCGATTTATGAAGCATTAGATGTCTATTGCTTCGATACGTAGACATCTGCAAACGCTACTTGCTAGCAAGGAAGTGTCGCATTTACATTCTTTTGAAAGGAATACGAGGTATACATGACACTTCGCAATGAATATTATATCTTATCATGAAACATAGAAATGAGATGCGATGTCGCGTTTTAGTAGCATTAGCACTCTATTGCTACGATACGTGGACATCTGGAAACGCTATTTCCTAGAAAGGAAGTGTCGCATTTACATTCTTTTGAAGTGAGTACGAGGTATACATAACACTCCATAATGAATATTATATCTTATCATGAAACATAGAAATGAGATGCGATATGGCGATTTATGAAGCATTAGATGTCTATTGCTTCGATACGTAGACATCTGCAAACGCTACTTGCTAGCAAGGAAGTGTCGCATTTACATTCTTTTGAAAGGAATACGAGGTATACATGACACTTCGCAATGAATATTATATCTTATCATGAAACATAGAAATGAGATGCGATGTCGCGTTTTAAGTAGCATTAGCACTCTATTGCTACGATACGTGGACATCTGGAAACGCTATTTCCTAGAAAGGAAGTGTCGCATTTACATTCATTTTAAGTGTATGAGAGGTATACATGGCAATTCGCAATGAATATTATACCTTATCATGAAACATAGAAGAGAGGTGCGATATCGCGTTTTAGGAAGCATTAAAACTCTATTGCTGCGATACGTAGACATCTGCAAACGCTATTTCCTAGCATGGAAGTGTCGCATTTACATTCTTTTGAAGTGAATACGAGATATGCATGACACTTCGCAATGAATATTATATCTTATCATGAAACATAGCAGTGAGATGCGATATCGCGTTTTAAGAAGCATTAGAACTCTATTGCTACGATACGTAGACATCTGCAAACGCTATTTCCTAGCAAGGAAATTTCGCACTTACATTCCACTGAAGTGAATACGAGGTATACATAACATTAGACAATGAATATTATATCTTATTACGGAACATAGAAATGAAATGCGGCATCTCGTTTTAAGACGCATTAGAACTCTATTGCTACGATACGTAGACATCTGCAAACGCTATTTCCTAGCAAGGAAATTTCGCACTTACATTCCACTGAAGTGAATACGAGGTATACATAACATTACACAATGAATATTATATCTTATTACGGAACATAGAAATGAAATGCGGCATCTCGTTTTAAGACGCATTAGAACTCTATTGCTACGATACGTAGACATCTGCAAAGACTATTTCCTAGCATGGAAGGGTCGCATTTACATTCTTTTGAAGTGAGTACGAGGTATACATAACACTCCATAATGAATATTATATCTTAACATGAAACATAGCAGTGAGATGCGATATCGCGTTTTAAGAAGCATTAGAACTCTATTGCTACGATACGTAGACATCTGCAAACGCTAGTTCCTAGCATTGAAGTGTCACATTTACATTCATTTGAAGTGAGTACGAGGTATACATAACACTCCATAATGAATATTATATCTTATCATGAAACATAGCAGTGAGATGCGATATCGCGTTTTAGGAAGCATTAGGACTCTATTGCTGCGATACGTAGACATCTGCAAACAATATTTCCTAGCAAGGAAGTGTCGCATTTACATTCTTTTGAAGTGAATACGAGATATACATGACACTTCGCAATGAATATTATATCTTCTCATGAAACATAGCAGTGAGATGCGATATCGCGTTTAAAGAATCATTAGAACTCTATTGCTACGATACGTAGACATCTGCAATCGCTATTTCCTAGCATGGAAGTGTCGCATTTACATTCATCTGAAGTGAATTCGAGGTGTACATGACGCTTCGCAATGAATATTACACCTTATCATGAAACATAGAAAAGAGATGCGATATCGCGTTTTAGGAAGCATTGGAACTCTATTGCTGCGATACGTAGACATCTGCAAACGCTATTTCCTAGCATGGAAGTGTCGCATTTACATTCTTTTGATGTGAATACGTGATATACATGACACATCGCAATGAATATTATATCTTATCATGAAACATAGGAATGAGGTGCTATATCGAGTTTTGAGAAGCATTAGAACTCTATTGCCTATATACGTAGACATCTGCAAACTCTATTTCCTAGCAAGGAAATTTCGCACTTACATTCCAGTGAAGTGAATACGAGGCATACATAACATTACACAATGAATACTATACCTTATTACGAAACATAGAAATGAAATACGACATCTCGTTTTAAGAAGCATTAGTACTCTATTGCTGTGATACGTAGACATCTGCAAACAATATTTCCTAGCAAGGAAGTGTCGCATTTACATTCTTGTGAAGTGAAATCGCGGTATACATGACACTTCGCAATGAATATTATATCTTCTCATGAAACATAGAGGTGTGATGCGATATCGCATTTTAAGAAGCATTAGAACCCTATTGCTACGATACGTAGACATCTGCAAACGCTACTTCCTAGCATGGAAGTGTCGCATTTACATTCATTTGAAGTGAATACGAGGTATACATGACACTTCGCTATGAATATTATACCTTATCATGAAACATAGGAATGAGGTGCTATATCGCGTTTTGAGAAGCATTAGAACTCTATTGCTACGATACGTAGACATCTGCAAAGTCTATTTCCTAGCATGGAAGTGTCGCATTTGCATTCTTTTGAAGTGAATACGAGATATGCATGACACTTCGCAATGAATATTATATCTTATCATGAAACATAGCAGTGAGTTGCGATATCGCGTTAGGAAGCATTAGAACTCTATTGCTACGATACGTAGACATCTGCAAACGCTATTTCCTAGCATGGAAGTGTCGCATTTACATTCGATAGAAGTGAATACGAGGTATGCATGACACTTCGCACTGAATATTATATCTTATCATGAAACATAGAAGTGAGATGCGATATCGCCTTCTAAGAAGCATTAGAACACTATTGCTACGATACGTAGACATCTGCACACGCTATTTCCTAGCATGGAAGTGTCGCATTTAGATTCGTTTGAAGTGAATACGAGATATACATGACACTTCGCAATGAATATTATATCTTATCATGAAACATAGGAATGAGGTGCTATATCGCGTTTTGAGAAGCATTAGAACTCTATTGCTACGATACGTAGGCATCTCCAAACGCTATTTCCTAGCATGGAAGTGTCGCATTTACATTCTTTTGAAGTGAATGCGAGGTATACACGACACTTCGCAATGAATATTATATCTTATCATGAAACATAAAAGTGAGATGCGATATCGCGTTCTAAGAAGCATTAGAACTCTACTGCTACGATACGTAGACATCTGCAATGGCTATTCCCTAGCATGGAAGGGTCGCATTTACATTCTTTTGAAGTGAGTACGAGGTATACATATCACTCCATAATGAATATTATATCTTATCATGAAACATAGCAGTGAGATGCGATATCGCGTTTTAAGAAGCATGAGAACTCTATTGCTACGATACGTAGACATCTGCAAACGCCTTTTGCTAGCATGGAAGTGTCGCATTTACATTCATTTGAAGTGTATACGAGGTATACATGACACTTCGCAATGAATATTATACCTTGTCATGAAACATAGAAGAGAGATGCGATATCGCGTTTTAGGAAGCATTGGAACTTTATTGCTGCGATACGTAGACATCTGCAAACGCCATTTCCTAGCATGGAAGTGTCACATTTACATTCTTTTGATGTGAATACGAGATATACATGACACTTCGCAATGAATATTATATCTTATCATGAAACATAGGAATGAGGTGCTATATCGCGTTTTGAGAAGCATTAGAACTCTATTGCTAATATACGTAGACATCTGCAATCTCTATTTCCTAGCAAGGAAATTTCGCACTTACATTTCACTGAAGTGAATACGAGGTATACATAACATTACACAATGGTTATTATATCTTATTACGAAGCATAGAAATGAAATACGACATCTCGTTTTAAGAAGCATTAGTGCTCTATTGCTGTGATACGTAGACATCTGCAAACGCTATTTCCTAGCATGGAAGTGTCTTATTTACGTTCTTTTGAAGTGAATACGAGGTATACATGACACTTCGCAATGAATATTATATCTTATCATGAATCATAGAAGTGAGATGCGATATCGCGTTCTAAGAAGCATTAGAAATCTATTGCTGTGATACGTAGACATCTGCAAAGGCTATTCCCTAGCATGGAAGGGTCGCACTTACATTCCACTGAAGTGAATACGAGGTATACATAACATTACACAATGAATATTATATCTTATTACGGAACATAGAAATGAAATACGACATCTCGTTCTAAGAAGCATTAGTACTCTATTGCTGTGATACGTAGACATCTGCAAACGCTATTTCCTAGCATGGAAGTGTGGCATTTACATTCATTTGAAGTGAATACGAGGTATACATGACACTTCGTATTGAATATTATATCTTATCATGAAACATAGAAGTGAGATGCGATATCGCGTTCTAAGAAGCATTAGAACTCTATTGCTACGATACGTAGACATCTGCAAACGCTATTTCCTAGCATTGAAGTGTCTTATTTACGTTCATTTGAAGTGAATACGAGGTATACATGACACTTCGCAATGAATATTATATCTTCTCATGAAACATAGCAGTGAGATGCGATATCGCGTTTTAAGAATCATTAGAACTCTATTGCTACGATACGTAGACATCTGCAAACGCTATTTCCTAGCATGGAAGTGTCGCATTTACATTCATTTGAAGTGAATTCGAGGTATACATGACGCTTCGCAATGAATATTACACCTTATCATGAAACATAGAAGAGAGATGCGATATCGCGTTTTAGGAAGCATTGGAACTCTATTGCTGCGATACGTTGACATCTGCAAACTCTATTTCCTAGCAAGGAAATTTCGCACTTACATTTCACTGAAGTGAATACGAGGTATACATAATATTACACAATGAATATTATATCTTATTACGAAACATAGAAATGAAATACGACATCTCGTTTTAAGAAGCATTAGTGCTCTATTGCTGTGATACGTAGACATCTGCAAACGCTATTTCCTAGCATGGAAGTGTCTTATTTACGTTCTTTTGAAGTGAATACGAGGTGTACATGACACTTCGCAATGAATATTATATCTTATCATGAAACATAGAAGTGAGATGCGATATCGCGTTCTAAGAAGCATTAGAACACTATTGCTACGATACGTAGACATCTGCAAACGCTATTTCCTAGGATGGAAGGGTCGCATTTACATTCTTTTGATGTGAATACGAGGTATACATGACACTTCGCAATGAATATTATACCTTACCATGAAACATAGAAAGGAGATGCGATATTGCGTTCTAAGAAGCATTAGAACCCTAGTGCTACGATACGTAGGCGTCTGCAAACGCTATTTCCTAGGATGGAAGGGTCGCATTTACATTCTTTTGAAGTGAGTACGAGGTATACATAACACTCCATAATGAGTATTATATCATCTCATGAAACATAGCAGTGAGATGCGATACCGCGTTTTTAGAAGCATTAGAACTCTATTGCTACGATACGTAGACATCTGCAAAAGCTATTTCCTAGCATGGAAGTGTCGCATTTACATTCGTTTGAGGTGAATACGATATATACATGACACTTCGCAATGAATATTATATCTTATCATGAAACATAGGAATGAGGTGCTATATCGCGTTTTGAGAAGCATTAGAACTCTACTGCTACGATACGTAGGCATCTGCAAACGCTATTTCCTAGCATGGAAGTGTCGCATTTACATTCTTTTGAAGTGAATACGAGGTATACATGACACTTCGCAATGAATATTATATCTTCTCACAAAACATAGCAGTGAGATGCGATATTGCGTTCTAAGAAGCATTAGAACCCTAGTGCTACGATACGTAGACATCTGCAAAGGCTATTCCCTAGCATGGAAGGGTCGCATTTACATTCTTTTGAAGTGAGTACGAGGTATACATATCACTCCATAATGAATATTATATCTTATCATGAAACATAGCAGTGAGATGCGATATCGCGTTTTAAGAAGCATGAGAACTCTATTGCTACGATACGTAGACAACTGCAAACGCTATTTCCTAGAATGGAAGTGTCGCATTTACATTCATTTGAAGTAAATACGAGGTATACATGACACTTCGCAATGAATATTATACCTTGTCATGAAACATAGAAGAGAGATGCGATATCGCGTTTTAGGAAGTATTGGAACTCTATTGCTGCGATACGTAGACATCTGCAAGCTCTATTTCCTAGCATGGAAGTGTGGCATTTACATTCTTTTGATGTGAATACGAGATATACATGACACTTCGCAATGAATATTATATCTCATCATGAAACATAGGAATGGGGTGCTATATCGCGTTTTGAGAAGCATTAGAACTTTATTGCTAATATACGTAGACATCTGCAAACTCTATTTCCTAGCAAGGAAATTTCGCACTTACATTTCACTGAAGTGAATACGAGGTATACATAACATTACACAATGAATATTTTATCTTATTACGAAACATAGAAATGAAATACGACATCTCGTTTTAAGAAGCATTAGTGCTCTATTGCTGTGATACGTAGACATCTGCAAACGCTATTTCCTAGCATGGAAGTGTCTTATTTACGTTCTTTTGAAGTGAATACGAGGTATACATGACACTTCGCAATGAATATTATATCTTCTCACAAAACATAGCAGTGAGATGCGATATCGCGTTTTAAGAAGCATTAGAACCCTATTGCTACGATACGTAGACACCTGCAAACGCTATTTCCTAGCATGGAAGTGTCGCATTTACATTCATTTGAAGTGAATACGAGATATACATGACACTTCTCAATGAATATTATATCTTATCATGAAACATAGAATTGAAATGAGGCATCTCGTTTTGTGAAGCATTAGAACTCTATTGCTACGATACGTAGACATCTGCAAACGCTATTTCCTAGCATGGAAGTGTCGCATTTCCATTCATTTGAAGTGAATACGAGGTATACATGACACTTCGAAATGAATATTATACCTTATCATGAAACATAGAAGTGTGATGCGATATCGCGTTTTAGGAAGCATTGGAACTCTATTGCTACGATACGTAGACATCTGCAAACGCTATTTCCTAGCATGGAAGTGTCGCATTTACATTCATTTGAAGTGAATACGAGGTATACATGAAACTTCGTAATGAATATTATACCTTATCATGAAACATAGAAGAGTGATGCGATATCGCGTTTTAGGAAGCATTGGAACTCTATTGCTGCGATACGTAGACATCTGCAAACGCTATTTCCTAGCATGGAAGTGTCGCATTTACATTCGTTTGAAGTGAATACGAGATATACATGACACTTCGCAATGAATATTATATCTTATCATGAAACATAGGAATGAGGTGCTATATCGCGTTTTGAGAAGCACTAGAACTCTATTGCTACGATACGTAGACATCTGCAAACGCTATTTCCTAGCATGGAAGTGTCGCATTAACATTCTTTTGAAGTGAATACGAGGTATACATGACTCTTCGCTATGAATATTATACCTTATCATGAATCATAGAAGAGTGATGCGATATCGCGTCTTAGGAAGCATAGGATCTCTATTGCTGCGATACGTAGACATCTGCAAACGCTATTTCCTAGCATGGAAGTGTCGCATTTACATTCTTTTGAAGTGAATACGAGGTATACATGACACTTCGCAATGAATATTATATCTTATCATGAAACATAGGAATGAGGTGCTATATCGCGTTTTGAGAAGCATTAGAACTCTATTGCTATTATACGTAGACATCTGCAAACTCTATTTCCTAGCAAGGAAATTTCGCACTTACATTCCACTGAAGTGAATACGAGGTATACATAACATTACACAATGAATATTATATCTTATTAAGAAACATAGAAGTGAAATACGACATCTCGTTTTAAGAAGCATTAGTACTCTATTGCTGTGATACGTAGACATCTGCAAACAATATTTCCTAGCAAGGAAGTGTCGCATTTACATTCTTTTTAAGTGAATACGAGATATACATGACACTTTGCAATGAATATTATAGCTTATCATGAAACATAGGAATGAGGTGCTATATCGCGCTTTGAGAAGCATTAGAACTCTATTGCAAATATACGTAGACATCTGCAAACTCTATTTCCTAGCAAGGAAATTTCGCAGTTACATTTCACTGAAGTGAATACGAGGTATACATAAGATTACACAATGAATATTATATCTTATTACGAAACATAGAAATGAAATACGACATCTCGTTTTGAGAAGCATTAGTGCTCTATTGCTGTGATACGTAGACATCTGCAAACGCTATTTCCTAGCATGGAAGTGTCTTATTTACGTTCTTTTGAAGTGAATACGAGGTATACACGACACTTCCCAATGAATATTATATCTTATCATGAAACATAAAAGTGAGATTCGATATCGCGTTCTAAGAAGCACTAGAACTCTACTGCTACGATACGTAGACATCTGCAAAGGCTATTCCCTAGCATGGAAGGGTCGCACTTACATTCCACTGAAGTGAATACGAGGTATACATAACATTACACAATGAATATTATATCTTATTACGGAACATAGAAATGAAATACGACATCTCGTTCTAAGAAGCATTAGTACTCTATTGCTGTGATACGTAGACATCTGCAAACGCTATTTCCTAGCATGGAAGTGTGGCATTTACATTCATTTGAAGTGAATACGAGGTATACATGACACTTCGTATTGAATATTATATCTTATCATGAAGCATAGAAGTGAGATGCGATATCGCGTTCTAAGAAGCATTAGAACTCTATTGCTACGATACGTAGACATCTGCAAAACGCTATTTCCTAGCATTGAAGTGTCTTATTTACGTTCATTTGAAGTGAATACGAGGTATACATGACACTTCGCAATGAATATTATATCTTCTCATGAAACATAGCAGTGAGATGCGATATCGCGTTTTAAGAATCATTAGAACTCTATTGCTACGATACGTAGACATCTGCAAACGCTATTTCCTAGCATGGAAGTGTCGCATTTACATTCATTTGAAGTGAATTCGAGGTATACATGACGCTCGCAATGAATATTACACCTTATCATGAAACATAGAAGAGAGATGCGATTATCGCGTTTTAGGAAGCATTGGAACTCTATTGCTTGCGATACGTTGACATCTGCAAACTCTATTTCCTAGCAAGGAAATTTCGCACTTACATTCCACTGAAGTGAATACGAGGTATACATAACATTACACAATGAATATTATATCTTATTACGGAACATAGAATGAAATACGACATCTCGTTCTAAGAAGCATTAGTACTCTATTGCTGTGATACGTAGACATCTGCAAACGCTATTTCTAGCATGGAAGTGGTAGGCATTTACATTCTTTTGAAGTGAATACGAGGTATACATGACACTTCGTATTGAATATTATATCTTATCATGAAACATAGAAGTGAGATGCGATATCGCGTTCTAAGAAGCATTAGAACTCTATTGCTACGATACGTAGACATCTGCAAACGCTATTTCCTAGCATTGAAGTGTCTTATTTACGTTCATTTGAAGTGAATACGAGGTATACATGACACTTCGCAATGAATATTATATCTTCTCATGAAACATAGCAGTGAGATGCGATATCTCGGTTTTAAGAATCATTAGAACTCTATTGCTACGATACGTAGACATCTGCAAACGCTATTTCCTAGCATGGAAGTGTCGCATTTGCATTCATTTGAAGTGAATTCGAGGTATACATGACGCTTCGCAATGAATATTACACTTTATCATGAAACATAGAAGAGAGATGCGATATCGCGTTTTAGGAAGCATTGGAACTCTATTGCTGCGATACGTTGACATCTGCAAACTCCATTTCCTAGCAAGGAAATTCGCACTTACATTTCACTGAAGTGAATACGAGGTATACATAATATTACACAATGAATATTATATCTTATTACGAAACATAGAAATGAAATACGACATTCGTTTTAAGAAGCATTAGTGCTCTATTGCTGTGATACGTAGACATCTGCAACGCTATTTCCTAGCATGGAAGTGTCTTATTTACGTTCTTTTGAAGTGAATACGAGTGTACATGACACTTCGCAATGATATTATATCTTATCATGAAACATAGAAGTGAGATGCGATATCGCGTTCTAAGAAGCATTAGAACACTATTGCTACGATACGTAGACATCTGCAAACGCTATTTCCTAGGATGGAAGGGTCGCATTTACATTCTTTTGATGTGAATACGAGGTATACATGACACTTCGCAATGAATATTATACCTTACCATGAAACATAGAAGGGAGATGCGATATTGCGTTCTAAGAAGCATTAGAACCCTAGTGCTACGATACGTAGGCGTCTGCAAACGCTATTTCCTAGGATGGAAGGTCGCATTACATTCTTTTGAAGTGAGTACGAGGTATACATAACACTCCATAATGAGTATTATATCATCTCATGAAACATAGCAGTGAGATGCGATACCGCGTTTTTAGAAGCATTAGAACTCTATTGCTACGATACGTAGACATCTGCAAAAGTTATTTCCTAGCATGGAAGTGTCGCATTTACATTCGTTTGAGGTGAATACGATATATACATGACACTTCGCAATGAATATTATATCTTATCATGAAACATAGGAATGAGGTGCTATATCGCGTTTTGAGAAGCCATTAGAACTCTATTGCTACGATACGTAGGCATCTGCAAACGCTATTTCCTAGCATGGAAGTGTCGCATTTACATTCTTTTGAAGTGAATACGAGGTAACATGACACTTCGCAATGATATTATATCTTATCATGAAACATAAATGTGAGATGCGATATTGCGTTCTAAGAAGCATTAGAACCCTAGTGCTACGATACGTAGACATCTGCAAAGGCTATTCCCTAGCATGGAAGGGTCGCATTTACATTCTTTTGAAGTGAGTACGAGGTATACATATCACTCCATAATGAATATTATATCTTATCATGAAACATAGCAGTGAGATGCGATATCGCGTTTTAAGAAGCATGAGAACTCTATTGCTACGATACGTAGACAACTGCAAACGCTATTTCCTAGAATGGAAGTGTCGCATTTACATTCATTTGAAGTAAATACGAGGTATACATGACACTTCGCAATGAATATTATACCTTGTCATGAAACATAGAAGAGAGATGCGATATCGCGTTTTTAGGAAGTATTGGAACTCTATTGCTGCGATACGTAGACATCTGCAAGCTCTATTTCCTAGCATGGAAGTGTGGCATTTACATTCTTTTGATGTGAATACGAGATATACATGACACTTCGCAATGAATATTATATCTCATCATGAAACATAGGAATGGGGTGCTATATCGCGTTTTGAGAAGCATTAGAACTTTATTGCTAATATACGTAGACATCTGCAAACTCTATTTCCTAGCAAGGAAATTTCGCACTTACATTTCACTGAAGTGAATACGAGGTATACATAACATTACACAATGAATATTTTATCTTATTACGAAACATAGAAATGAAATACGACATCTCGTTTAAGAAGCATTAGTGCTCTATTGCTGTGATACGTAGACATCTGCAAACGCTATTTCCTAGCATGGAAGTGTCCTTATTTACGTTCTTTTGAAGTGAATACGAGGTATACATGACACTTCGCAATGAATACTATATCTTATCATGAAACATAGAGGTGATATGCGATATCGCGTTCTAAGAAGCATTAGAACTCTATTGCTACGATACGTAGACATCTGCAAACGCTATTTCCTAGGATGGAAGGGTGGCATTTACGTTCTTTTGAAGTGAGTACGAGGTATACATAACACTCCATAATGAGTATTATATCTTCTCATGAAACATAAAAGTGAGATGCGATATCGCGTTCTAAGAAGCATTAGGAAATCTACTGCTACGATACGTAGGCATCTGCAAACGCTATTTCCTAGCATGGAAGTGTCGCATTTACATTCTTTTGAAGTGAATACGAGGTATACAAGACACTTCGCAATGAATATTATATCTTATCATGAACATAAAAGTGAGATTCGATATCGCGTTCTAAGAAGCACTAGAACTCTACTGCTACGATACGTAGACATCTGCAAAGGCTATTCCCTAGCATGGAAGGGTCGCATTTACATTCTTTTGAAGTGAGTACGAGGTTATACATATCACTCCATAATGAATGTTATATCTATCATGAAACATAGCAGTAGAGATGCGATATCGCGTTTTAAGAAGCATGAGAACTCTATTGCTACGATACGTAGTCATCTGCAAACGCCTTTTGCTAGCATGGAAGTGTCCCATTTACATTCATTTGAAGTGAATACGAGGTATACATGACACTCCAACAATGAATATTATATCTTATCACGGAACATAGAAATGAAATGAGGCATCTCGATTTAAGAAGCATTAGAACTCTATTGCTACGATACGTAGACATCTGCAAACGCTATTTCCTAGCATGGAAGTTTCGCATTTACATTCTTTTGATGTGAATACGAGATATACATGACACATCGCAATCAATATTATATCTTATCATGAAACATAGGAAGGAGGTGCTATATCGCGTTTTGAGAAGCATTAGAACTCTATTGCTACGATACGTAGACATCTGAAAAGGCTATTCCCTAGCATGGAAGGGTCGCATTACTTTCTTTGAAGTGAGTACGAGGTATACATATCACTCATAATGAATATTTATATTCTTATCATGAAACATAGCAGTGAGATGCGATATCGCGTTTTAAGAAGCATTAGAACTCTATTGCTACGATACGTAGACATCTGCAAACGCTATTTCCTAGCATGGAAGTGTCGCATTTCCATTCATTTGAGGTGAATACGAGGTATACATGACACTTCGAAATGAATATTATACCTTATCATGAAACATAGAAGAGTGATGCGATATCGCGTTTTAGGAAGCATTGGAACTCTATTGCTACGATACGTAGACATCTGCAAACGCTAATTTCCTAGCATGGAAGTGTCGCATTTACATTCATTTGAAGTGAATACGAGGTATACATGACACTTCGCAATGAATATTATACCTTATCATGAACATAGAAGGGAGACGCGATATCGCGTTTAAGGAAGCATTGGAACTTTATTGCTGCGATACCGTAGACATCTGCAAACGCTATTTCTAGCAAGGAAGTGTCGCATTTACAGTTCTTGTGAGAGAAAATCGAGGTATACATGACACTTCGCAATGAATATTATATCTTATCATGAAACATATGAATGAGGTGCTATATCGCGTTTTGAGAAGCACTAGAACTCTATTGCTACGATACGTAGACATCTGCAAACGCTATTTCCTAGCATGGAAGTGTCGCATTTACATTCTTTTGAAGTGAATACGAGGTATACATGACACTTCGCAATGAATATTATATCTTATCATGAAACATAAAAGTGAGGTGCGATATCGCGTTCTAAGAAGCATTAGAACTCTATGCTACGATACGTAGACATCTACAAACGCTATTTCCTAGCATGGAAGTGTCGCATTTACATTCGTTTGAAGTGAATACGAGGTATACATGACACTCCACAATGAATATTATATCTTATCACGGAACATAGAAATGAAATGAGGCATCTCGTTTTAAGAAGCATTAGAACTCTATTGCTACGATACGTAGACATCTGCAAACGCTATTTCCTAGCATGGAAGTGTCGCAGTTACATTCTTTGGTGTGAATACGAGATATACATGACACTTCGCAATGAATATTATATCTTCTCACAAAACATAGCAGTGAGATGCGATATCGCGTTTTAAGAAGCATTAGAACCCTATTGCTACGATACGTAGACACCTGCAAACGCTATTTCCTAGCATGGAAGTGTCGCATTTACATTCATTTGAAGTGAATACGAGATATACATGACACTTCTCAATGAATATTATATCTTATCATGAAACATAGAAATGAAATGAGGCATCTCGTTTTGTGAAGCATTAGAACTCTATTGCTACGATACGTAGACATCTGCAAACGCTATTTCCTAGCATGGAAGTGTCCCATTTCCATTCATTTGAAGTGAATACGAGGTATTACATGACACTTCGAAATGAATATTATACCTTATCATGAAACATAGAAGTGTGATGCGATATCGCGTTTTAGGAAGCATTGGAACTCTATTGCTACGATACGTAGACATCTGCAAACGCTATTTCCCTAGCATGGAAGTGTCGCATTTACATTCATTTGAAGTGAATACGAGGTATACATGACACTTCGCAATGAATATTATATCTTATCATGAAACATAGAGTGAGATGCGATATCGCGTTCTAAGAAGCATTAGAACACTATTGCTACGATACGTAGACATCTGCCAAACGCTATTTCCTAGGATGGAAGGGTCGCATTTACAATTCTTTTGATGTGAATACGAGGTATACATGACACTTCGCAATGAATATTATACCTTACCATGAAACATAGAAGGGAGATGCGATATTGCGTTCTAAGAAGCATTAGAACCCTAGTGCTACGATACGTAGGCGTCTGCAAACGCTATTTCCTAGGATGGAAGGGTCGCATTTACATTCTTTTGAGTGAGTACGAGGTATACATAACACTCCATAATGAGTATTATATCATCTCATGAAACATAGCAGTGAGATGCGATACCGCGTTTTTTAGAATGCATTAGAACTCTATTGCTACGATACGTAGACATCTGCAAAAGCTATTTCCTAGCATGGAAGTGTCGCATTTACATTCGTTTGAGGTGAATACGAGATATACATGACACTTCGCAATGAATATTATATCTTATCATGAAACATAGGAATGAGGTGCTATACCGCGTTTTGAGAAGCATTAGAACTCTATTGCTACGATACGTAGGCATCTGCAAACGCTATTTCCTAGCATGGAAGTGTCGCATTTACATTCTTTTGAAGTGAATACGAGGTATACATGACACTTCGCAATGAATATTATATCTTATCATGAAACATAAATGTGAGATGCGATATTGCGTTCTAAGAAGCATTAGAACCCTAGTGCTACGATACGTAGACATCTGCAAAGGCTATTCCCTAGCATGGAAGGGTCGCATTTACATTCTTTTGAAGTGAGTACGAGGTATACATATCACTCCATAATGAATATTATATCTTATCATGAAACATAGCAGTGAGATGCGATATCGCGTTTTAAGAAGCATGAGAACTCTATTGCTACGATACGTAGACAGCTGCAAACGCTATTTCCTAGAATGGAAGTGTCGCATTTACATTCATTTGAAGTAAATACGAGGTATACATGACACTTCGCAATGAATATTATACCTTGTCATGAAACATAGAAGAGAGATGCGATATCGCGTTTTAGGAAGTATTGGAACTCTATTGCTGCGATACGTAGACATCTGCAAGCTCTATTTCCTAGCATGGAAGTGTGGCATTTACATTCTTTTGATGTGAATACGAGATGTACATGACACTTCGCAATGAATATTATATCTCATCATGAAACATAGGAATGGGGTGCTATATCGCGTTTTGAGAAGCATTAGAACTTTATTGCTAATATACGTAGACATCTGCAAACTCTATTTCCTAGCAAGAAATTTCGCACTTACATTTCACTGAAGTGAATACGAGGTATACATAACATTACACAATGAATATTATATCTTATTACGAAACATGGAAATGAAATACGACATCTCGTTTTAAGAAGCATTAGTGCTCTATTGCTGTGATACGTAGACATCTGCAAACGCTATTTCTAGCATGGAAGTGTCTTATTTACGTTCTTTTGAAGTGAATACGAGGTATACATGACACTTCGCAATGTATACTATATCTTATCATGAAACATAGAGGTGATATGCGATTCGCGTTCTAAGAAGCATTAGAACTCTATTGCTACGATACGTAGACATCTGCAAACGCTATTTCCTAGGATGGAAGGGTCGCATTTACGTTCTTTTGAAGTGAGTACGAGGTATACATAACACTCCATAATGAGTATTATATCTTCTCATGAAACATAAAAGTGAGATGCGATATCGCGTTCTAAGAAGCATTAGAAATCTACTGCTACGATACGTAGGCATCTGCAAACGCTATTTCCTAGCATGGAAGTGTCGCATTTACATTCTTTTGAAGTGAATACGAGGTATACACGACACTTCGCAATGAATATTATATCTTATCATGAAACATAAAAGTGAGATTCGATATCGCGTTCTAAGAAGCACTAGAACTCTACTGCTACGATACGTAGACATCTGCAAAGGCTATTCCCTAGCATGGAAGGGGTCGCATTTACATTCTTTTGAAGTGAGTACGAGGTATACATATCACTCCATAATGAATATTATATCTTATCATGAAACATAAAAGTGAGGTGCGATATCGCGTTCTAAGAAGGCATTAGTACTCTATTGCTACGATACGTAGACATCTACAAACGCTATTTCCTAGCATGGAAGTGTCGCATTTACATTCGTTTGAAGTGAATACGAGTATACATGGACACTCCACAATGAATATTAATATCTTATCACGGAACATAGAAATGAAATGAGGCATCTCGTTTTAAGAAAGCATTAGAACTCTATTGCTACGATACGTAGACATCTGCAAACGCTATTTCCTAGCATGGAAGTGTCGCAGTTACATTCTTTGGTGTGAATACGAGATATACATGACACTTCGCAATGAATATTATATCTTCTCACAAAACATAGCAGTGAGATGCGATATCGCGTTTTAAGAAGCATTAGAACCCTATTGCTACGATACGTAGACACCTGCAAACGCTATTTCCTAGCATGGAAGTGTCGCATTTACATTCATTTGAAGTGAATACGAGATATACATGACACTTCTCAATGAATATTATATCTTATCATGAAACATAGAAATGAAATGAGGCATCTCGTTTTGTGAAGCATTAGAACTCTATTGCTACGATACGTAGACATCTGCAAACGCTATTTCCTAGCATGGAAGTGTCCCATTTCCATTCATTTGAAGTGAATACGAGGTATACATGACACTTCGAAATGAATATTATACCTTATCATGAAACATAGAAGTGTGATGCGATATCGCGTTTTAGGAAGCATTGGAACTCTATTGCTACGATACGTAGACATCTGCAAACGCTATTTCCTAGCATGGAAGTGTCGCATTTACATTCATTTGAAGTGAATACGAGGTATACATGACACTTCGCAATGAATATTATATCTTATCATGAAACATAGAAGTGAGATGCGATATCGCGTTCTAAGAAGCATTAGAACACTATTGCTACGATACGTAGACATCTGCAAACGCTATTTCCTAGGATGGAAGGGTCGCATTTACATTCTTTTGATGTGAATACGAGGTATACATGACACTTCGCAATGAATATTATACCTTACCATGAAACATAGAAGGGAGATGCGATATTGCGTTCTAAGAAGCATTAGAACCCTAGTGCTACGATACGTAGGCGTCTGCAAACGCTATTTCCTAGGATGGAAGGGTCGCATTTACATTCTTTTGAAGTGAGTACGAGGTATACATAACACTCCATAATGAGTATTATATCATCTCATGAAACATAGCAGTGAGATGCGATACCGCGTTTTTAGAAGCATTAGAACTCTATTGCTACGATACGTAGACATCTGCAAAAGCTATTTCCTAGCATGGAAGTGTCGCATTTACATTCGTTTGAGGTGAATACGAGATATACATGACACTTCGCAATGAATATTATATCTTATCATGAAACATAGGAATGAGGTGCTATACCGCGTTTTGAGAAGCATTAGAACTCTATTGCTACGATACGTAGGCATCTGCAAACGCTATTTCCTAGCATGGAAGTGTCGCATTTACATTCTTTTGAAGTGAATACGAGGTATACATGACACTTCGCAATGAATATTATATCTTATCATGAAACATAAATGTGAGATGCGATATTGCGTTCTAAGAAGCATTAGAACCCTAGTGCTACGATACGTAGACATCTGCAAAGGCTATTCCCTAGCATGGAAGGGTCGCATTTACATTCTTTTGAAGTGAGTACGAGGTATACATATCACTCCATAATGAATATTATATCTTATCATGAAACATAGCAGTGAGATGCGATATCGCGTTTTAAGAAGCATGAGAACTCTATTGCTACGATACGTAGACAGCTGCAAACGCTATTTCCTAGAATGGAAGTGTCGCATTTACATTCATTTGAAGTAAATACGAGGTATACATGACACTTCGCAATGAATATTATACCTTGTCATGAAACATAGAAGAGAGATGCGATATCGCGTTTTAGGAAGTATTGGAACTCTATTGCTGCGATACGTAGACATCTGCAAGCTCTATTTCCTAGCATGGAAGTGTGGCATTTACATTCTTTTGATGTGAATACGAGATATACATGACACTTCGCAATGAATATTATATCTCATCATGAAACATAGGAATGGGGTGCTATATCGCGTTTTGAGAAGCATTAGAACTTTATTGCTAATATACGTAGACATCTGCAAACTCTATTTCCTAGCAAGGAAATTTCGCACTTACATTTCACTGAAGTGAATACGAGGTATACATAACATTACACAATGAATATTATATCTTATTACGAAACATAGAAATGAAATACGACATCTCGTTTTAAGAAGCATTAGTGCTCTATTGCTGTGATACGTAGACATCTGCAAACGCTATTTCCTAGCATGGAAGTGTCTTATTTACGTTCTTTTGAAGTGAATACGAGGTATACATGACACTTCGCAATGAATACTATATCTTATCATGAAACATAGAGGTGATATGCGATATCGCGTTCTAAGAAGCATTAGAACTCTATTGCTACGATACGTAGACATCTGCAAACGCTATTTCCTAGGATGGAAGGGTCGCATTTACGTTCTTTTGAAGTGAGTACGAGGTATACATAACACTCCATAATGAGTATTATATCTTCTCATGAAACATAAAAGTGAGATGCGATATCGCGTTCTAAGAAGCATTAGAAATCTACTGCTACGATACGTAGGCATCTGCAAACGCTATTTCCTAGCATGGAAGTGTCGCATTTACATTCTTTTGAAGTGAATACGAGGTATACACGACACTTCGCAATGAATATTATATCTTATCATGAAACATAAAAGTGAGATTCGATATCGCGTTCTAAGAAGCACTAGAACTCTACTGCTACGATACGTAGACATCTGCAAAGGCTATTCCCTAGCATGGAAGGGTCGCATTTACATTCTTTTGAAGTGAGTACGAGGTATACATATCACTCCATAATGAATATTATATCTTATCATGAAACATAGCAGTGAGATGCGATATCGCGTTTTAAGAAGCATGAGAACTCTATTGCTACGATACGTAGTCATCTGCAAACGCCTTTTGCTAGCATGGAAGTGTCGCATTTACATTCATTTGAAGTGGATTCGAGGTATACATGACACTTCGCAATGAATATTATACCTTGTCATGAAACATAGAAGAGAGATGCGATATCGCGTTTTAGGAAGCATTGGAACTCTATTGCTGCGATACGTAGACATCTGCAAACGCTATTTCCTAGCATGGAAGTGTCGCATTTACATTCTTTTGTTGTGAATACGAGATATACGTGACACTTCGCAATGAATATTATATCTTATCATGAAACATAGGAATGAGGTGCTATATCGCGTTTTGAGAAGCATTAGAACTCTATTGCTAATATACGTAGACATCTGCAAACTCTATTTCCTAGCAAGGAAATTTCGCACTTACATTTCACTGAAGTGAATACGAGGTATGCATAACATTACACAATGATTATTATATCTTATTACGAAACATAGAAATGAAATACGACATCTCGTTTTAAGAAGCATTAGTGCTCTATTGCTGTGATACGTAGACATCTGCAAACGCTATTTCCTAGCATGGAAGGGTCGCATTTACATTCCTTTGATGTGAATACGAGGTATACATGACACTTCGCACTGAATATTATACCTTACCATGAAACATAGAAGGGAGATGCGATATCGCGTTTTAGGAAGCATTGGAACTCTATTGCTGCGATACGTAGACATCTGCAAACGCTATTTCCTAGCAAGGAAGTGTCGCATTTACATTCTTGTGAAGAGAAATCGAGGTATACATGACACTTTGCAATGAATATTATATCTTATCATGTAACATAGAAGTGAGATGCGATATCGCGTCTTAAGAAGCATTAGAACCCTATTGCTACGATACGTAGACATCTGCAACCGCTACTTCCTAGCATGGAAGTGTCGCATTTACATTCATTTGAAGTGAATACGAGGTATACATGACACTCCACAATGAATATTATATCTTATCACGGAACATAGAAATGAAATGAGGCATCTCGTTTTAAGAAGCATTAGAACTCTATTGCTACGATACGTAGACATCTGCAAACGCTATTTCATAGCATGGAAGTTTCGCATTTACATTCTTTTGATGTGAATACGAGATATACATGACACATCGCAATCAATATTATATCTTATCATGAAACATAGGAAGGAGGTGCTATATCGCGTTTTGAGAAGCATTAGAACTCTATTGCTACGATACGTAGACATCTGAAAAGGCTATTCCCTAGCATGGAAGGGTCGCATTTACTTTCTTTTGAAGTGAGTACGAGGTATACATATCACTCCATAATGAATATTATATCTTATCATGAAACATAGCAGTGAGATGCGATATCGCGTTTTAAGAAGCATTAGAACTCTATTGCTACGATACGTAGACATCTGCAAACGCTATTTCCTAGCATGGAAGTGTCGCATTTCCATTCATTTGAAGTGAATACGAGGTATACATGACACTTCGAAATGAATATTATACGTTATCATGAAACATAGAAGAGTGATGCGATATCGCGTTTTAGGAAGCATTGGAACTCTATTGCTACGATACGTAGACATCTGCAAACGCTATTTCCTAGCATGGAAGTGTCGCATTTACATTCATTTGAAGTGAATACGAGGTATACATGACACTTCGCAATGAATATTATACCTTATCATGAAACATAGAAGGGAGACGCGATATCGCGTATAACGAAGCATTGGAACTTTATTGCTGCGATACGTAGACATCTGCAAACGCTATTTCCTAGCAAGGAAGTGTCGCATTTACATTCTTGTGAAGAGAAATCGAGGTATACATGACACTTCGCAATGAATATTATATCTTATCATGAAACATATGAATGAGGTGCTATATCGCGTTTTGAGAAGCACTAGAACTCTATTGCTACGATACGTAGACATCTGCAAACGCTATTTCCTAGCATGGAAGTGTCGCATTTACATTCTTTTGAAGTGAATACGAGGTATACATGACACTTCGCAATGAATATTATATCTTATCATGAAACATAAAAGTGAGATGCGATATCGCGTTCTAAGAAGCATTAGAACTCTATTGCTACGATACGTAGACATCTGCAAAGGCTATTCCCTAGCATTTAAGGGTCGCATTTTCTTTCTTTTGAAGTGAGTACGAGGTATACATAACACTCCATAATGAATATTATATCTTATCATGAAACATAGCAGTGAGATGCGATATCGCGTTTTAGGAAGCATTAGAACTCTGTTGCTACGATACGTAGACATCTGCAAACGCTATTTCCTAGCATGGAAGTGTCGCATTTACATTCATTGGAAGTGAATACGAGGTATACATGACACTTCGCTATGAGTATTATACCTTATCATGAAACATAGAAGAGTGATGCGATATCGCGTTTTAGGAAGCATTGGAACTCTATTGCTGCGATACGTAGACATCTGCAAACGCTATTCCCTAGCATGGAAGTGTCGCATTTACATTCTTTTGAAGTGAGTACGAGGTATACATAACACTCCATAATGAATATTATATCTTCTCATGAAACATAGCAGTGAGATGCGATATCGCGTTTTAAGAAGCACTAGAACTCTATTGCTACGATACGTAGACATCTGAAAAGGCTATTCCCTAGCATGGAAGGGTCGCATTTACATTCTTTTGAAGTGAGTACGAGGTATACATATCACTCCATAATGAATATTATATCTTATCATGAAACATAGCAGTGAGATGCGATATCGCGTTTTAAGAAGCATTAGAACTCTATTGCTACGATACGCAGACACCTGCAAACGCTATTTCCTAGCATGGAAGTGTCGCATTTACATTCGTTTGAAGTGAATACGAGGTATACATGACACTCCACAATGAGTATTATATCTTATCACGGAACATAGAAATGAAATGAGGCATCTCGTTTTAAGAAGCATTAGAACTCTATTGCTACGATACGTAGACATCTGCAAACGCTATTTCCTAGCATGGAAGTGTCGCAGTTACATTCTTTTGATGTGAATACGAGATATACATGACACTTCGCAATGAATATTATATCTTATCATGAAACATAGGAATGAGGTGCTATATCGCGTTTTGAGAAGCACTAGAACTCTATTGCTACGATACGTAGACACCTGCAAACGCTATTTCCTAGCATGGAAGTGTCGCATTAACATTCTTTTGAAGTGAATACGAGGTATACATGACTCTTCGCTATGAATATTATACCTTATCATGAATCATAGAAGAGTGATGCGATATCGCGTTTTAGGAAGCATTGGATCTCTATTGCTGCGATACGTAGACATCTGCAAACGCTATTTCCTAGCATGGAAGTGTCGCATTTACATTCTTTTGAAGTGAATACGAGGTATACATGACACTTCGCAATGAATATTATATCTTATCATGAAACATAGGAATGAGGTGCTATATCGCGTTTTGAGAAGCACTAGAACTCTATTGCTACGATACGTAGACACCTGCAAACGCTATTTCCTAGCATGGAAGTGTCGCATTAACATTCTTTTGAAGTGAATACGAGGTATACATGACTCTTCGCTATGAATATTATACCTTATCATGAATCATAGAAGAGTGATGCGATATCGCGTTTTAGGAAGCATTGGATCTCTATTGCTGCGATACGTAGACATCTGCAAACGCTATTTCCTAGCATGGAAGTGTCGCATTTACATTCTTTTGAAGTGAATACGAGGTATACATGACACTTCGCAATGAATATTATATCTTATCATGAAACATAGGAATGAGGTGCTATATCGCGTTTTGAGAAGCATTAGAACTCTATTGCTATTATACGTAGACATCTGCAAACTCTATTTCCTAGCAAGGAAATTTCGCACTTACATTCCACTGAAGTGAATACGAGGTATACATAACATTACACAATGAATATTATATCTTATTAAGAAACATAGAAGTGAAATACGACATCTCGTTTTAAGAAGCATTAGTACTCTATTGCTGTGATACGTAGACATCTGCAAACAATATTTCCTAGCAAGGAAGTGTCGCATTTACATTCTTTTTAAGTGAATACGAGATATACATGACACTTTGCATTGAATATTATAGCTTATCATGAAACATAGGAATGAGGTGCTATATCGCGTTTTGAGAAGCATTAGAACTCTATTGCTAATATACGTAGACATCTGCAAACTCTATTTCCTAGCAAGGAAATTTCGCACTTACATTTCACTGAAGTGAATACGAGGTATACATAAGATTACACAATGAATATTATATCTTATTACGAAACATAGAAATGAAATACGACATCTCGTTTTAAGAAGCATTAGTGCTCTATTGCTGTGATACGTAGACATCTGCAAACGCTATTTCCTAGCATGGAAGTGTCTTATTTACGTTCTTTTGAAGTGAATACGAGGTATACATGACACTTCGCAATGAATATTATATCTTCTCATGAAACATACCTGTGAGATGCGATATCGCGTTTTAAGAAGCATTAGAACTCTACTGCTACGATACGTAGACATCTGCAAACGCTATTTCCTAGCAAGGAAATTTCGCACTTACATTCCACTGAAGTGAATACGAGGTATACATAACATTACACAATGAATATTATATCTTATTACGGAACATAGAAATGAAATACGACATCTCGTTCTAAGAAGCATTAGTACTCTATTGCTGTGATACGTAGACATCTGCAAACGCTATTTCCTAGCATGGAAGTGTGGCATTTACATTCATTTGAAGTGAATACGAGGTATACATGACACTTCGTATTGAATATTATATCTTATCATGAAACATAGAAGTGAGATGCGATATCGCGTTCTAAGAAGCATTAGAACTCTATTGCTACGATACGTAGACATCTGCAAACGCTATTTCCTAGCATGGAAGTGTCTTATTTACGTTCATTTGAAGTGAATACGAGGTATACATGACACTTCGCAATGAATATTATATCTTCTCATGAAACATAGCAGTGAGATGCGATATCGCGTTTTAGGAAGCATTGGAACTCTATTGCTGCGATACGTTGACATCTGCAAACGCTATTTCCTAGCATGGAAGTGTCGCATTTACATTCTTTTGATGTGAATACGAGATATACATCACACTTCGCAATGAATATTATATCTTATCATGAAACATAGGAATGAGGTGCTATATCGAGTTTTGAGAAGCATTAGAACTCTATTGCTAATATACGTGGACATCTGCAAACTCTATTTCCTAGCAAGGAAATTTCGCACTTACATTTCACTGAAGTGAATACGAGGTATACATAATATTACACAATGAATATTATATCTTATTACGAAACATAGAAATGAAATACATCTCGTTTTAAGAAGCATTAGTGCTCTATTGCTGTGATACGTAGACATCTGCAAACGCTATTTCCTAGCATGGAAGTGTCTTATTTACGTTCTTTTGAAGTGAATACGAGGTATACATGACACTTCGCAATGAATATTATATCTTCTCATGAAACATACCAGTGAGATGCGATATCGCGTCTTAAGAAGCATTAGAGCTCTACTGCTACGATACGTAGACATCTGCAAACGCTATTTCCTAGCAAGGAAATTTCGCACTTACATTCCACTGAAGTGAATACGAGGTATACATAACATTACACAATGAATATTATATCTTATTACGGAACATTGAAATGAAATACGACATCTCGTTTTAAGAAGCATTAGTACTCTATTGCTGTGATACGTAGACATCTGCAAACGCTATTTCCTAGCATGGAAGTGTGGCATTTACATTCATTTGAAGTGAATACGAGGTATACATGACACTTCGTATTGAATATTATATCTTATCATGAAACATAGAAGTGAGATGCGATATCGCATTCTAAGAAGCATTAGAACTCTATTGCTACGATACGTAGACATCTGCAAACGCTATTTCCTAGCATGGAAGTGTCTTATTTACGTTCATTTGAAGTGAATACGAGGTATACATGACACTTCGCAATGAATATTATATCTTCTCATGAAACATAGCAGTGAGATGCGATATCGCGTTTTAAGAATCATTAGAACTCTATTGCTACGATACGTAGACATCTGCAAACGCTATTTCCTAGCATGGAAGTGTCGCATTTACATTCATTTGAAGTGAATTCGAGGTATACATGACGCTTCGCAATGAATATTACACCTTATCATGAAACATAGAAGAGAGATGCGATATCGCGTTTTAGGAAGCATTGGAACTCTACTGCTGCGATACGTTGACATCTGCAAACGCTATTTCCTAGCATGGAAGTGTCGCATTTACATTCATTTGATGTGAATACGAGATATACATGACACTTCGCAATGAATATTATATCTTATCATGAAACATAGGAATGAGGTGCTATATCGAGTTTTGAGAAGCATTAGAACTCTATTGCTAATATACGTGGACATCTGCAAACTCTATTTCCTAGCAAGGAAATTTCGCACTTACATTTCACTGAAGTGAATACGAGGTATACATAATATTACACAATGAATATTATATCTTATTACGAAACATAGAAATGAAATACGACATCTCGTTTTAAGAAGCATTAGTGCTCTATTGCTGTGATACGTAGACATCTGCAAACGCTATTTCCTAGCATGGAAGTGTCTTATTTACGTTCTTTTGAAGTGAATACGAGGTATACATGACACTTCGCAATGAATATTATATCTTCTCATGAAACATACCAGTGAGATGCGATATCGCGTTTTAAGAAGCATTAGAACTCTACTGTTACGATACGTAGACATCTGCAAACGCTATTTCCTAGCAAGGAAATTTCGCACTTACAATCCACTGAAGTGAATACGAGGTATACATAACATTACACAATGAATATTATACCTTATTACGAAACATAGAAATGAAATACGACATCTCGTTCTAAGAAGCATTAGTACTCTATTGCTGTGTTACGTAGACATCTGCAAACAATATTTCCTAGCAAGGAAGTGTCGCATTTACATTCTTGTGAAGTGAAATCGCGGTATACATGACACTTCGCAATGAATATTATATCTTATCATGAAACATAGAAGTGTGATGCGATATCGCATTTTAAGAAGCATTAGAACTCTATTGCTACGATACGTAGACATCTGCAAACGCTACTTCCTAGCATGGAAGTGTCGCATTTACTTTCTTTTGAAGTGAGTACGAGGTATACATATCACTCCATAATGAATATTATATCTTATCATGAAACATAGCAGTGAGATGCGATATCGCGTTCTAAGAAGCATTAGAACTCTATTGCTACGATACGTAGACATCTGCAAAGGCTATTCCCTAGCATGGAAGGGTCGCATTTACTTTCTTTTGAAGTGAGTACGAGGTATACATATCACTCCATAATGAATATTATAACTTATCATGAAACATAGCAGTGAGATGCGATATCGCGTTTTAGGAAGCATTAGGACTCTATTGCTACGATACGTAGACATCTGCAAACGCTATTTCCTAGCAAGGAAATTTCGCACTTACATTCCACTGAAGTGAATACGAGGTATACATAACATTACACAATGAATATTATATCTTATTACGGAACATAGAAATGAAATGCGGCATCTCGTTTTAAGACGCATTAGAACTCTATTGCTACGATACGTAGACATCTGCAAAGGCTATTTCCTAGCATGGAAGGGTCGCATTTACATTCTTTTGAAGTGAATACGAGGTATACATAACACTCCATAATGAATATTATATCTTATCATGAAACATAGCAGTGAGATGCGATATCGCGTTTTAAGAAGCATTAGAACTCTATTGCTACGATACGTCGACATCTGCAAACGCTATTTCCTAGCATTCAAGTGTCACATTTACATTCATTTGAAGTGAGTACGAGGTATACATAACACTCCATAATGAATATTATATCTTATCATGAAACATAGCAGTGAGATGCGATATCGCGTTTTAGGAAGCATTAGGACTCTATTGCTGCGATACGTAGACATCTGCAAACGCTATTTCCTAGCATGGAAGTGTCGCATTTACATTCGATAGAAGTGAATACGAGGTGTACATGACACTTCGCACTGAATATTATATCTTATCATGAAACATAGAAGTGAGATGCGATATCGCGTTCTAAGAAGCATTAGAAATCTATTGCTACGATACGTTGGCATCTGCAAACGCTATTTCCTAGCATGGAAGTGTCGCATTTACATTCTTTTGAAGTGAATACGAGGTATACATGACACTTCGCAATGAATATTATATCTTATCATGAAACATAGCAGTGAGATGCGATATCGCGTTTTAAGAAGCATTAGAACTCTATTGCTACGATACGTAGACATCTGCAAACGCTATTTCCTAGCATGGAAGTGTCGCATTTACATTCATTTGAAGTGAACACGAGATATACATGACACTTCGTAATGAATATTATACCTTATCATGAAACATAGAAGAGTGATGCGATATCGCGTTTTAGGAAGCATTGGAACTCTATTGCTGCGATACGTAGACATCTGCAAACGCTATTTCCTAGCATGGAAGTGTCGCATTTACATTCTTTTGAAGTGAATACGAGGTATACATGACACTTCGCAATGAATATTATATCTTATCATGAAACAGAGGAATGAGGTGCTATATCGCGTTTTGAGAAGCATTAGAACTCTATAGCTACGATACGTAAACATCTGCAAATGCTATTTCCTAGCATGGAAGGGTCGCATTTACATTCTTTTGAAGTGAGTACGAGGTATACATAACACTCCATAATGAATATTATATCTTATCATGAAACATAGCAGTGAGATGCGATATCGCGTTTTAAGAAGCATTAGAACTCTATTGCTACGATACGTAGACATCTGCAAACGCTATTTCCTAGCATGGAAGTGAGGCATTTACATTTATTTGAAGTGAATACGAGGTATACATGACACTTCGTAGTGAATATTATATCTTATCATGAAACATAGCAGTGCGATGCGATATCGCGTTTTAAGAAGCATTAGAACTCTATTGCTACGATACGTAGACATCTGCAAACGCTATTTCCTAGCATGGAAGTGTCGCATTTACATTCATTTGAAGTGAATACGAGGTATACATGACACTTCGCTATGAATATTATACCTTATCATGAATCATAGAAGAGTGATGCGATATCGCATTTTAGGAAGCATTGGATCTCTATTGCTGCGATACGTAGACATCTGCAAACGCTATTTCCTAGCATGGAAGTGTCGCATTTACATTCTTTTGAAGTGAATACGAGGTATACATGACACTTCGCAATGAATATTATATCTTATCATGAAACATAGGAATGAGGTGCTATATCGCGTTTTGAGAAGCATTAGAACTCTATTGCTACGATACGTAGACATCTGCAAACGCTATTTCCTAGCATGGAAGTGTCGCATTTACATTATTTTGAAGTGAATACGAGGTATATATGACACTTCACAATGAATATTATACCTTATCATGAAACATAGAAGAGAGGTGCGATATCGCGTTTTAGGAAGCATTCAACTCTATTGCTGCGATACGTAGACATCTGCAAACGCTATTTCCTCGCATGGAAGTGTCGCATTTACATTCTTTTGAAGTGAATACGAGATATACATGACACTTCGCAATGAATATTATATCTTATCATGAAACATAGGAATGAGGTGCTATATCGCGTTTTGAGAAGCATTAGAACTCTATTGCTAATATGCGTAGACATCTGCAAACTCTATTTCCTAGCATGGACATGTGGCACTTACATTCCACTGAAGTGAATACGAGGTATACATAACATTACACAATGAATATTATACCTTATTACGGAACATAGAAATGAAATACGATATCTCGTTTTAAGAGGCATTAGTACTCTATTGCTATGATACGTAGACATCTGCAAACAATATTTCCTAGCAAGGAAGTGTCGCATTTACATTCTTGTGAAGTGAATACGAGGTATACATGACGCTTCGCAATGAATATTATACCTTCTCATGAAACATAGAAGAGAGATGCGATATCGCGTTTTAGGAAGCATTGGAACTCTATTGCTGCGATACGTAGACATCTGCAAACGCTATTTCCTAGCATGGAAGTGTCGCGTTTACATTCTTTTGATGTGAATACGAGATATACATGACACTTCGCAATGAATATTATATCTTATCATGAAACATAGAAGTGAGATGCGATATCGCGTTCTAAGAAGCACTAGAACTCTATTGCTACGATACGTAGACATCTGCAAACGCTATTTCCTAGGATGGAAGGGTCGCATTTACATTCTTTTGAAGTGAGTACGAGGTACACATAACACTCCATAATGAATATTATATCTTCTCATGAAACATAGCTGTGAGATGCGATATCGCGTTTTCAGAAGCATTAGAACTCTATTGCTACGATACGTAGACATCTGCAAACGCTATTTCCTAGCATGGAAGTGTCGCATTTACATTCATTTGAAGTGAATACGAGGTATACATGACGCTTCGCAATGAATATTATATCTTCTCATGAAACATAGAAGAGAGATGCGATATCGCGTTTTAGGAAGCATTGGAACTCTATTGCTGCGATACGTAGACATCTGCAAACGCTATTTCCTAGCATGGAAGTGTTGCATTTACATTCTTTTGATGTGAATACGAGATATACATGACACTTCGCAATGAATATTATATCTTATCATGAAACATAGGAATGAGGTGCTATATCGAGTTTTGAGAAGCATTAGAACTCTATTGCCTATATACGTAGACATCTGCAAACTCTATTTCCTAGCAAGGAAATTTCGCACTTACATTCCACTGAAGTGAATACGAGGTATACGTAACATTACACAATGAGTATTATACCTTATTACGAATCATAGAAATGAAATACGGCATCTCGTTTTAAGAAGCATTAGTACTCTATTGCTGTGATACGTAGACATCTGCAAACGCTATTTCCTAGCATGGAAGTGTGGCATTTACTTTCTTTTGAAGTGAGTACGAGGTATACATATCACTCCATAATGAATATTATATCTTCTCATGAAACATAGCTGTGAGATGCGATATCGCGTTTTCAGAAGCATTAGAACTCTATTGCTACGATACGTAGACATCTGCAAACGCTATTTCCTAGCATGGAAGTGTCGCATTTACATTCATTTGAAGTGAATACGAGGTATACATGACGCTTCGCAATGAATATTATACCTTCTCATGAAACATAGAAGAGAGATGCGATATCGCGTTTTAGGAAGCATTGGAACTCTATTGCTGCGATACGTAGACATCTGCAAACGCTATTTCCTAGCATGGAAGTGTCGCATTTACATTCTTTTGATGTGAATACGAGATATACATGACACTTCGCAATGAATATTATATCTTATCATGAAACATAGGAATGAGGTGCTATATCGAGTTTTGAGAAGCATTAGAACTCTATTGCCTATATACGTAGACATCTGCAAACTCTATTTCCTAGCAAGGAAATTTCGCACTTACATTCCACTGAAGTGAATACGAGGTATACATAACATTACACAATGAATATTATATCTTATTACGAAACATAGAAATGAAATACGACATCTCGTTCTAAGAAGCATTAGTACTCTATTGCTGTGATACGTAGACATCTGCAAACAATATTTCCTTGCAAGGAAGTGTCGCATTTACGTTCTTGTGAAGTGAAATCGAGGTATACATGACACTTCAAATGAATATTATATCTTATCATGAAACATAGATGTGTGATGCGATATCGCATTTTAAGAAGCATTAGAACCCTATTGCTACGATACGTAGACATCTGCAAACGCCACTTCCTAGCATGGAAGTGTCGCATTTACATTCTTTTGAAGTGAATACGAGGTATACATGACACTTCGCAATGAATATTATATCTTATCATGAAACATAGAAGTGAGATGCGATATCGCGATCTAAGAAGCACTAGAACTCTACGATACGTAGACATCTGCAAACGCTATTTCCTAGCATGGAAGTGTCGCATTTACATTCATTTGAAGTGAATACGAGGTATACATGACACTTCGTAATGAATATTATACCTTATCATGAAACATAGAAGAGTGATGCGATATCGCGTTTTAGGAAGAATTGGATCTCTATTGCTGCGATACGTAGACATCTGCAAACGCTATTTCCTAGCATGGAAGTATCGCATTTACATTCTTTTGAAGTGAATACGAGGTATACGTGACACTTCGCAATGAATATTATATCTCATCATGAAACATAGGAATGAGGTGCTATATCGCGTTTTGAGAAGCATTAGAACTCTATTGCTACGATAGGTAGACATCTGCAAACCCTATTTCCTAGCATGGAAGTGTCGCATTTACATTCTTTTGAAGTGAATACGAGGTATACATGACACTTCGCAATGAATATTATATCTTATCATGAAACGTAGGAATGAGGTGCTATCGCGTTTTGAGAAGCATTAGAGCTCTATTGCTACGATACGTAAACATCTGCAAACGCTATTTCCTAGCATGGAAGTGTCGCATTTACATTCATTTGATGTGAATACGAGATATACATGACACTTCGCAATGAATATTATATCTTATCATGAAACATAGATGTGAGATGCGATATCGCCTTCTAAGAAGCACTAGAACTCTATTGCTACGATACGTAGACATCTGCAAACGCTATTTCCTAGGATGGAAGTGTCGCATTTACATTCTTTTGAAGTGAGTACGAGGTATACATAACACTCCATAATGAATATTATATCTTCTTATGAAACATAGAAGAGAGATGCGATATCGCGTTTTAGGAAGCATTGGAACTCTATTGCTGCGATACGTAGACATCTGCAAACGCTATTTCCTAGCATGGAAGTGTCGCATTTACATTCTTTTGATGTGAATACGAGATATACATGACACTTCGCAATGAATATTATATCTTATCATGAAACATAGGAATGAGGTGCTATATCGAGTTTTGAGAAGCATTAGAACTCTATTGCCTATATACGTAGACATCTGCAAACTCTATTTCCTAGCAAGGAAATTTCGCACTTACATTCCACTGAAGTGAATACGAGGTATACATAACATTACACAATGAATATTATACCTTATTACGAATCATAGAAATGAAATACGGCATCTCGTTTTAAGAAGCATTAGTACTCTATTGCTGTGATACGTAGACATCTGCAAACGCTATTTCCTAGCATGGAAGTGTGGCATTTACTTTCTTTTGAAGTGAGTACGAGGTATACATATCACTCCATAATGAATATTATATCTTATCATGAAACATAGCAGTGACATGCGATATCGCGTTTTAAGAAGCATTAGAACTCTATTGCTACGATACGTAGACATCTGCAAACGCTATTTCCTAGCATGGAAGTGTCGCATTTACATTCATTTGAAGTGAACACGAGATATACATGACACTTCGTAATGAATATTATACCTTATCATGAAACATAGAAGAGTGATGCGATATCGCGTTTTAGGAAGCATTGGAACTCTATTGCTGCGATACGTAGACATCTGCAAACGCTATTTCCTAGCATGGAAGTGTCGCATTTACATTCTTTTGAAGTGAATACGAGGTATACATGACACTTCGCAATGAATATTATATCTTATCATGAAACAGAGGAATGAGGTGCTATATCGCGTTTTGAGAAGCATTAGAACTCTATAGCTACGATACGTAAACATCTGCAAATGCTATTTCCTAGCATGGAAGGGTCGCATTTACATTCTTTTGAAGTGAGTACGAGGTATACATAACACTCCATAATGAATATTATATCTTATCATGAAACATAGCAGTGAGATGCGATATCGCGTTTTAAGAAGCATTAGAACTCTATTGCTACGATACGTAGACATCTGCAAACGCTATTTCCTAGCATGGAAGTGAGGCATTTACATTTATTTGAAGTGAATACGAGGTATACATGACACTTCGTAGTGAATATTATATCTTATCATGAAACATAGCAGTGCGATGCGATATCGCGTTTTAAGAAGCATTAGAACTCTATTGCTACGATACGTAGACATCTGCAAACGCTATTTCCTAGCATGGAAGTGTCGCATTTACATTCATTTGAAGTGAATACGAGGTATACATGACACTTCGCTATGAATATTATACCTTATCATGAATCATAGAAGAGTGATGCGATATCGCATTTTAGGAAGCATTGGATCTCTATTGCTGCGATACGTAGACATCTGCAAACGCTATTTCCTAGCATGGAAGTGTCGCATTTACATTCTTTTGAAGTGAATACGAGGTATACATGACACTTCGCAATGAATATTATATCTTATCATGAAACATAGGAATGAGGTGCTATATCGCGTTTTGAGAAGCATTAGAACTCTATTGCTACGATACGTAGACATCTGCAAACGCTATTTCCTAGCATGGAAGTGTCGCATTTACATTATTTTGAAGTGAATACGAGGTATATATGACACTTCACAATGAATATTATACCTTATCATGAAACATAGAAGAGAGGTGCGATATCGCGTTTTAGGAAGCATTCAACTCTATTGCTGCGATACGTAGACATCTGCAAACGCTATTTCCTCGCATGGAAGTGTCGCATTTACATTCTTTTGAAGTGAATACGAGATATACATGACACTTCGCAATGAATATTATATCTTATCATGAAACATAGGAGTGAGGTGCTATATCGCGTTTTGAGAAGCATTAGAACTCTATTGCTAATATGCGTAGACATCTGCAAACTCTATTTCCTAGCATGGACATGTGGCACTTACATTCCACTGAAGTGAATACGAGGTATACATAACATTACACAATGAATATTATACCTTATTACGGAACATAGAAATGAAATACGATATCTCGTTTTAAGAGGCATTAGTACTCTATTGCTATGATACGTAGACATCTGCAAACAATATTTCCTAGCAAGGAAGTGTCGCATTTACATTCTTGTGAAGTGAATACGTGGTATACATGACGCTTCGCAATGAATATTATACCTTCTCATGAAACATAGAAGAGAGATGCGATATCGCGTTTTAGGAAGCATTGGAACTCTATTGCTGCGATACGTAGACATCTGCAAACGCTATTTCCTAGCATGGAAGTGTCGCGTTTACATTCTTTTGATGTGAATACGAGATATACATGACACTTCGCAATGAATATTATATCTTATCATGAAACATAGAAGTGAGATGCGATATCGCGTTCTAAGAAGCACTAGAACTCTATTGCTACGATACGTAGACATCTGCAAACGCTATTTCCTAGGATGGAAGGGTCGCATTTACATTCTTTTGAAGTGAGTACGAGGTACACATAACACTCCATAATGAATATTATATCTTCTCATGAAACATAGCTGTGAGATGCGATATCGCGTTTTCAGAAGCATTAGAACTCTATTGCTACGATACGTAGACATCTGCAAACGCTATTTCCTAGCATGGAAGTGTCGCATTTACATTCATTTGAAGTGAATACGAGGTATACATGACGCTTCGCAATGAATATTATACCTTCTCATGAAACATAGAAGAGAGATGCGATATCGCGTTTTAGGAAGCATTGGAACTCTATTGCTGCGATACGTAGACATCTGCAAACGCTATTTCCTAGCATGGAAGTGTCGCATTTACATTCTTTTGATGTGAATACGAGATATACATGACACTTCGCAATGAATATTATATCTTATCATGAAACATAGGAATGAGGTGCTATATCGAGTTTTGAGAAGCATTAGAACTCTATTGCCTATATACGTAGACATCTGCAAACTCTATTTCCTAGCAAGGAAATTTCGCACTTACATTCCACTGAAGTGAATACGAGGTATACATAACATTACACAATGAATATTATATCTTATTACGAAACATAGAAATGAAATACGACATCTCGTTCTAAGAAGCATTAGTACTCTATTGCTGTGATACGTAGACATCTGCAAACAATATTTCCTTGCAAGGAAGTGTCGCATTTACATTCTTGTGAAGTGAAATCGAGGTATACATGACACTTCAAATGAATATTATATCTTATCATGAAACATAGATGTGTGATGCGATATCGCATTTTAAGAAGCATTAGAACCCTATTGCTACGATACGTAGACATCTGCAAACGCCACTTCCTAGCATGGAAGTGTCGCATTTACATTCTTTTGAAGTGAATACGAGGTATACATGACACTTCGCAATGAATATTATATCTTATCATGAAACATAGAAGTGAGATGCGATATCGCGTTCTAAGAAGCACTAGTACTCTACGATACGTAGACATCTGCAAACGCTATTTCCTAGCATGGAAGTGTCGCATTTACATTCATTTGAAGTGAATACGAGGTATACATGACACTTCGTAATGAATATTATACCTTATCATGAAACATAGAAGAGTGATGCGATATCGCGTTTTAGGAAGAATTGGATCTCTATTGCTGCGATACGTAGACATCTGCAAACGCTATTTCCTAGCATGGAAGTATCGCATTTACATTCTTTTGAAGTGAATACGAGGTATACGTGACACTTCGCAATGAATATTATATCTCATCATGAAACATAGGAATGAGGTGCTATATCGCGTTTTGAGAAGCATTAGAACTCTATTGCTACGATAGGTAGACATCTGCAAACCCTATTTCCTAGCATGGAAGTGTCGCATTTACATTCTTTTGAAGTGAATACGAGGTATACATGACACTTCGCAATGAATATTATATCTTATCATGAAACGTAGGAATGAGGTGCTATCGCGTTTTCAGAAGCATTAGAGCTCTATTGCTACGATACGTAAACATCTGCAAACGCTATTTCCTAGCATGGAAGTGTCGCATTTACATTCATTTGATGTGAATACGAGATATACATGACACTTCGCAATGAATATTATATCTTATCATGAAACATAGATGTGAGATGCGATATCGCCTTCTAAGAAGCACTAGAACTCTATTGCTACGATACGTAGACATCTGCAAACGCTATTTCCTAGGATGGAAGTGTCGCATTTACATTCTTTTGAAGTGAGTACGAGGTATACATAACACTCCATAATGAATATTATATCTTCTTATGAAACATAGAAGAGAGATGCGATATCGCGTTTTAGAAAGCATTGGAACTCTATTGCTGCGATACGTAGACATCTGCAAACGCTATTTCCTAGCATGGAAGTGTCGCATTTACATTCTTTTGATGTGAATACGAGATATACATGACACTTCGCAATGAATATTATATCTTATCATGAAACACAGGAATGAGGTGCTATATCGAGTTTTGAGAAGCATTAGAACTCTATTGCCTATATACGTAGACATCTGCAAACTCTATTTCCTAGCAAGGAAATTTCGCACTTACATTCCACTGAAGTGAATACGAGGTATACATAACATTACACAATGAATATTATACCTTATTACGAATCATAGAAATGAAATACGGCATCTCGTTTTAAGAAGCATTAGTACTCTATTGCTGTGATACGTAGACATCTGCAAACGCTATTTCCTAGCATGGAAGTGTGGCATTTACTTTCTTTTGAAGTGAGTACGAGGTATACATATCACTCCATAATGAATATTATATCTTATCATGAAACATAGCAGTGACATGCGATATCGCGTTTTAAGAAGCATTAGAACTCTATTGCTACGATACGTAGACATCTGCAAACGCTATTTCCTAGCATGGAAGTGTCGCATTTACATTCATTTGAAGTGAATACGAGGTATACATGACACTTCGCTATGAATATTATACCTTATCATGAATCATAGAAGAGTGATGCGATATCGCGTTTTAGGAAGCATTGGATCTCTATTGCTGCGATACGTAGACATCTGCAAACGCTATTTCCTAGCATGGAAGTGTCGCATATACATTCTTTTGAAGTGAATACGAGGTATACATGACACTTCGCAATGAATATTATATCTTATCATGAAACATAGGAATGAGGTGCTATATCGCGTTTTGAGAAGCATTAGAACTCTATTGCTATTATACGTAGACATCTGCAAACTCTATTTCCTAGCAAAGGAAATTTCGCACTTACATGCCACTGAAGTGTGTACGAGGTATACATAACATTACACAATGAATGTTATATCTTATTACGAAACATAGAAGTGAAATACGACATCTCGTTTTAAGAAGCATTAGTACTCCATTGCTGTGATACGTAGACATCTGCAAACAATATTTCCTAGCAAGGAAGTGTCGCATTTACATTCTTTTGAAGTGAATACGAGGTATACATGGCACTTCGCAATGAATATTATACCTTATCATGAAACATAGAAGAGAGGTGCGATATCGCGTTTTAGGAAGCATTAAAACTCTATTGTTGCGATACGTAGACATCTGCAAAGTCTATTTCCTAGCATGGAAGGTCGCATTTACATTCTTTTGAAGTGAGTACGAGGTATACATAACACTCCATAATGAATATTATATCTTATCATGAAACATAGCAGTGAGATGCGATATCGCGTTTTAAGAAGCATTAGAACTCTATTGCTACGATACGTAGACATCTGCAAACGCTATTTCCTAGCATTGAAGTGTCACATTTACATTCATTTGAAGTGAGTACGAGGTATACATAACACTCCATAATGAATATTATATCTTATCATGAAACATAGCAGTGAGATGCGATATCGCGTTTTAGGAAGCATTGGGACTCTATTGCTGCGATACGTAGACATCTGCAAACGCTATATTCTAGCATGGAAGTGTCGCATTTACATTCTTTTGAAGTGAATACGAGGTATACATGACACTTCGCAATGAATATTATATCTTATCATGAAACATAGGAATGAGGTGCTATATCGCGTTTTGAGAAGCATTAGAACTCTATTGCTACGATACGTAGACATCTGCAAACGCTATTTCCTAGCATGGAAGTGTCGCATTTACATTCTTTTGAAGTGAATACGAGGTATATATGACACTTCACAATGAATATTATACCTTATCATGAAACATAGAAGAGAGGTGCGATATCGCGTTTTAGGAAGCATTCAACTCTATTGCTGCGATACGTAGACATCTGCAAACGCTATTTCCTCGCATGAAAGTGTCGCATTTACATTCTTTTGAAGTGAATACGAGATATACATGACACTTCGCAATGAATATTATACCTTATCATGAAACATAGAAGAGTGATGCGATATCGCGTTTTAGGAAGCATTGGAACCTTATTGCTGCGATACGTAGACATCTGCAGACCGCTATTTCCTAGCATGGAAGTGTCGCATTTACATTCCTTTGAAGTGAATACGAGGTATACATGACACTTCGCAATGAATATTATATCTTATCATGAAACATAGGAATGAGGTGCTATATCGCGTTTTGAGAAGCATTAGAACTCTATTGCTAATATGCGTAGACATCTGCAAACTCTATTTCCTAGCATGGACATGTGGCACTTACATTCCACTGAAGTGAATACGAGGTATACATAACATTACACTATGAATATTATATCTTATTACGAAACATAGAAATGAAATACGACATCTCGTTCTAAGAAGAATTAGTACTCTATTGCTGTGATACGTAGACATCTGCAAACAATATTTCCTTGCAAGGAAGAGTCGCATTTACATTCTTGTGAAGTGAAATCGAGGTATACATGACACTTCAAATGAATATTATATCTTATCATGAATCATAGATGTGTGATGCGATATCGCATTTTAAGAAGCATTAGAACCCTATTGCTACGATACGTAGACATCTGCAAACGCCACTTCCTAGCATGGAAGTGTCGCATTTACATTCTTTTGAAGTGAATACGAGGTATACATGACACTTCGTAATGAATATTATATCTTATCATGAAACATAGAAGTGAGATGCGATATCGCGCTCTAAGAAGCACTAGAACTCTACGATACGTAGACATCTGCAAACGCTATTTCCTAGCATGGAAGTGTCGCATTTACATTCATTTGAAGTGAATACGAGGTATACATGACACTTCGTAATGAATATTATACCTTATCATGAAACATAGAAGAGTGATGCGATATCGCGTTTTAGGAAGAATTGGATCTCTATTGCTGCGATACGTAGACATCTGCAAACGCTATTTCCTAGCATGGAAGTATCGCATTTACATTCTTTTGAAGTGAATACGAGGTATACGTGACACTTCGCAATGAATATTATATCTCATCATGAAACATAGGAATGAGGTGCTATATCGCGTTTTGAGAAGCATTAGAACTCTATTGCTACGATACGTAGACATCTGCAAACCCTATTTCCTAGCATGGAAGTGTCGCATTTACATTCTTTTGAAGTGAATACGAGGTATACATGACACTTCGCAATGAATATTATATCTTATCATGAAACGTAGGAATGAGGTGCTATCGCGTTTTGAGAAGCATTAGAGCTCTATTGCTACGATACGTAAACATCTGCAAACGCTATTTCCTAGCATGGAAGCGTCTTATTTACGTTCTTTTGAAGTGAATACGTGGTATACATGACACTTCGCAATGAATATTATATCTTATCATGAAACATAGAAGTGAGATGCGATATCGCCTTCTAAGAAGCACTAGAACTCTATTGCTACGATACGTAGACATCTGCAAACGCTATTTCCTAGGATGGAAGGGTCGCATTTACATTCTTTTGAAGTGAGTACGAGGTATACATAACACTCCATAATGAATATTATATCTTTTCATGAAACATAGAAGAGAGATGCGATATCGCGTTTTAGGAAGCATTGGAACTCTATTGCTGCGATACGTAGACATCTGCAAACGCTATTTCCTAGCATGGAAGTGTCGCATTTACATTCTTTTGATGTGAATACGAGATATACATGACACTTCGCAGTGAATATTATATCTTATCATGAAACATAGGAATGAGGTGCTATATCGAGTTTTGAGAAGCATTAGAACTCTATTGCCTATATACGTAGACATCTGCAAACTCTATTTCCTAGCAAGGAAATTTCGCACTTACATTCCACTGAAGTGAATACGAGGTATACATAACATTACACAATGAATATTATACCTTATTACGAATCATAGAAATGAAATACGACATCTCGTTTTAAGAAGCATTAGTACTCTATTGCTGTGATACGTAGACATCTGCAAACGCTATTTCCTAGCATGGAAGTGTGGCATTTACTTTCTTTTGAAGTGAGTACGAGGTATTCATATCACTCCATAATGAATATTATATCTTATCATGAAACATAGCAGTGAGATGCGATATCGCGTTTTAAGAAGCATTAGAACTCTATTGCTACGATACGTAGACATCTGCAAAGGCTATTCCCTAGCATGGAAGGGTCGCATTTACATTCTTTTGAAGTGAGTACGAGGTATACATAACACTCCATAATGAATATTATATCTTCTCATGAAACATAGAAGAGAGATGCGGTATCGCGTTTTAGGAAGCATTGGAACTCTATTGCTGCGATACGTAGACATCTGCAAACGCTATTTCCTAGCATGGAAGTGTGGCATTTACTTTCTTTTGAAGTGAGTACGAGGTATACATATCACTCCATAATGAATATTATATCTTATCATGAAACATAGCAGTGAGATGCGATATCGCGTTTTAAGAAGCATTAGAACTCTATTGCTACGATACGTAGACATCTGCAAAGGCTATTCCCTAGCATGGAAGGGTCGCATTTACTTTCTTTTGAAGTGAGAACGAGGTATACATATCACTCCATAATGAATATTATAACTTATCATGAAACATAGCAGTGAGATGCGATATCGCGTTTTAAGAAGCATTAGAACTCTATTGCTACGATACGTAGACATCTGCAAACGCTATTTCCTAGCATGGAAGTGTCGCATTTACATTCATTTGAAGTGAATACGAGGTATACATGACACTTCGCTATGAATATTATACCTTATCATGAATCATAGAAGAGTGATGCGATATCGCGTTTTAGGAAGCATTGGATCTCTATTGCTGCGATACGTAGACATCTGCAAACGCTATTTCCTAGCATGGAAGTGTCGCATTTACATTCTTTTGAAGTGAATACGAGGTATACATGACACTTCGCAATGAATATTATATCTTATCATGAAACATAGGAATGAGGTGCTATATCGCGTTTTGAGAAGCATTAGAACTCTATTGCTATTATACGTAGACATCTGCAAACTCTATTTCCTAGCAAAGGAAATTTCGCACTTACATGCCACTGAAGTGTATACGAGGTATACATAACATTACACAATGAATATTATATCTTATTACGAGACATAGAAGTGAAATACGACATCTCGGTTTAAGAAGCATTAGTACTCCATTGCTGTGATACGTAGACATCTGCAAACAATATTTCCTAGCAAGGAAGTGTCGCATTTACATTCTTTTGAAGTGAATACGAGGTATACATGGCACTTCGCAATGAATATTATACCTTATCATGAAACATAGAAGAGAGGTGCGATATCGCGTTTTAGGAAGCATTAAAACTCTATTGTTGCGATACGTAGACATCTGCAAAGTCTATTTCCTAGCATGGAAGGTCGCATTTACATTCTTTTGAGGTGAGTACGAGGTATACATAACTCTCCATAATGAATATTATATCTTATCATGAAACATAGCAGTGAGATGCGATATCGCGTTTTAAGAAGCATTAGAACTCTATTGCTACGATACGTAGACATCTGCAAAAGCTATTTCCTAGCATGGAAGTGTCGCATTTACATTCATTTGAAGTGAATACGAGGTATACATGACACTTCGCAATGAATATTATACCTTATCATGAAACATAGAAGAGAGATGCGATATCGCGTTTTAGGAAGCATTAGAACTCTATTGCTGCGATACGTAGACATCCGCAAACGCTATTTCCTAGCATGGAAGTGTCGCATTTACATTCTTTTGAAGTGAATACGAGATATACATGACACTTCGCAATGAATATTATAGCTTATCATGAAACATAGGAATGAGGTGCTATATCGCGTATTGAGAGGCATTAGAACTCTATTGCTATTATACGTAGACATCTGCAAACTATTTCCTAGCAAGGAAATTTCGCACTTACATGCCACTGAAGCGTATACGAGGTAAACATAACATTACACAATGAATATTATATCTTATTACGAAACATAGAAGTGAAATACGACATCTCGTTTTAAGCAGCATTAGTACTCCATTGCTGTGATACGTAGACATCTGCGAACAATATTTCCTAGCAAGGAAGTGTCGCATTTACATTCTTTTGAAGTGAATACGAGGTATACATGGCACATCGCAATGAATATTATACCTTATCATGAAACATAGAAGAGAGGTGCGATATCGCGTTTTAGGAAGCATTAAAACTCTATTGCTGCGATACGTAGACATCTGCAAATGCTATTTCCTAGCATGGAAGTGTCGCATTTACATTCCTTTGAAGTGAATACGAGATATGCATGACACTTCGCAATGAATATTATATCTTATCATGAAACATAGCAGTGAGATGCGATATCGCGTTTTAAGAAGCATTAGAACTCTATTGCTACGACACGTAGACATCTGCAAACGCTATTTCCTAGCATGGAAGTGTCGCATTTACATTCGATAGAAGTGAATACGAGATATACATGACACTTCGCACTGAATATTACATCTTATCATGAAACATAGAAGTGAGATGCGATATCGCGTTCTAAGAAGCATTAGAAATCTATTGCTACGATACGTAGACATCTGCAAACGCTATTTCCTAGCATGGAAGTGTCGCATTTACATTCTTTTGAAGTGAATACGAGGTATACATGACACTTCGCAATGAATATTATATCTTATCATGAAACATAGCAGTGAGATGCGATATCGCGTTTTAAGAAGCATTAGAACTCTATTGCTGCGATACGTAGACATCTGCAAACGCTATTTCCTAGCATGGAAGGGTCGCATTTACATTCTTTTGAAGTGAATACGAGATATGCATGACACTTCGCAATGAATATTATATCTTATCATGAAACATAGAAGTGAAATACGACATCTCGTTTTAAGAAGCATTATTACTCTATTGCTGTGATACGTAGACTTCTGCAAACAATATTGCCTAGCAAGGAAGTGTCGCATTTACATTCTTGTGAAGTGAAATCGAGGTATACATGACACTTCGCAATGAATATTATATTTTATCATGAAACATAGGAATGAGATGCTATATCGCGTTTTGAGAAGCATTAGAACTCTATTGCTACGATACGTAGACATCTGCAAAAGCTATTTCTTAGCATGGAAGTGTCGCATTTACATTCATTTGAAGTGAATACGAGGTATACATGGCACTTCGCAATGAATATTATACCTTATCATGAAACATAGAAGAGAGATGCGATATCGCGTTTTAGGAAGCATTGGAACTCTATTGCTGCGATACGTAGACATCTGCAAACGCTATTTCCTAGCATGGAAGTGTCGCGTTTACATGTTTTTGATGTGAATACGAGATATACATGACACTTCGCAATGAATATTATATCTTCTCATGAAACGTAGCAGTGAGATGCGATATCGCGTTTTAAGAAGCACTAGAACTCTACGATACGTAGACATCTGCAAACGCTATTTCCTAGCATGGAAGTGTCGCATTTACATTCTCTTGGTGTGAATGCGAGATATACATGACACTTCGCAATGAATATTATATCTTATCATGAAACATAGGAATGAGGTGCTATATCGAGTTTTGAGAAGCATTAGCACTCTACTGCCTATATATGTAGACATCTGCAAACGCTATTTCCTAGCATGGAAGTGTCGCATTTACATTCTTTTGAAGTGAATACGAGGTATACATGACACTTCGCAATGAATATTATATCTTATCATGAAACATAGGAATGAGGTGCTATATCGTGTTTTGAGAAGCATTAGAACTCTATTGCTATTATACGTAGACATCTGCAAACTCTATTTCCTAGCAAAGGAAATTTCGCACTTACATGCCACTGAAGTGCGTACGAGGTATACATAACATTACACAATGAATGTTATATCTTATTACGAAACATAGAAGTGAAATACGACATCTCGTTTTAAGAAGCATTAGTACTCCATTGCTGTGATACGTAGACATCTGCAAACAATATTTCCTAGCAAGGAAGTGTCGCATTTACATTCTTTTGAAGTGAATACGAGGTATACATGGCACTTCGCAATGAATATTATACCTTATCATGAAACATAGAAGAGAGGTGCGATATCGCGTTTTAGGAAGCATTAAAACTCTATTGTTGCGATACGTAGACATCTGCAAAGTCTATTTCCTAGCATGGAAGGTCGCATTTACATTCTTTTGAAGTGAGTACGAGGTATACATAACACTCCATAATGAATATTATATCTTATCATGAAACATAGCAGTGAGATGCGATATCGCGTTTTAAGAAGCATTAGAACTCTATTGCTACGATACGTAGACATCTGCAAACGCTATTTCCTAGCATTGAAGTGTCACATTTACATTCATTTGAAGTGAGTACGAGGTATACATAACACTCCATAATGAATATTATATCTTATCATGAAACATAGCAGTGAGATGCGATATCGCGTTTTAGGAAGCATTAGGACTCTATTGCTGCGATACGTAGACATCTGCAAACGCTATATTCTAGCATGGAAGTGTCGCATTTACATTCTTTTGAAGTGAATACGAGGTATACATGACACTTCGCAATGAATATTATATCTTATCATGAAACATAGGAATGAGGTGCTATATCGCGTTTTGAGAAGCATTAGAACTCTATTGCTACGATACGTAGACATCTGCAAACGCTATTTCCTAGCATGGAAGTGTCGCATTTACATTCTTTTGAAGTGAATACGAGGTATATATGACACTTCACAATGAATATTATACCTTATCATGAAACATAGAAGAGAGGTGCGATATCGCGTTTTAGGAAGCATTCAACTCTATTGCTGCGATACGTAGACATCTGCAAACGCTATTTCCTCGCATGAAAGTGTCGCATTTACATTCTTTTGAAGTGAATACGAGATATACATGACACTTCGCAATGAATATTATATCTTATCATGAAACATAGGAATGAGGTGCTATATCGCGTTTTGAGAAGCATTAGAACTCTATTGCTAATATGCGTAGACATCTGCAAACTCTATTTCCTAGCATGGACATGTGGCACTTACATTCCACTGAAGTGAATACGAGGTATACATAACATTACACAATGAATATTATACCTTATTACGGAACATAGAAATGAAATACGATATCTCGTTTTAAGAAGCATTAGTACTCTATTGCTATGATACGTAGACATCTGCAAACAATATTTCCTAGCAAGGAAGTGTCGCATTTACATTCTTGTGAAGTGAATACGAGGTATACATGACGCTTCGCAATGAATATTATACCTTCTCATGAAACATAGAAGAGAGATGCGATATCGCGTTTTAGGAAGCATTGGAACTCCATTGCTGCGATACGTAGACATCTGCAAACGCTATTTCCTAGCATGGAAGTGTCGCGTTTACATTCTTTTGATGTGAATACGAGATATACATGACACTTCGCAATGAATATTATATCTTATCATGAAACATAGAAGTGAGATGCGATATCGCGTTCTAAGAAGCACTAGAACTCTATTGCTACGATACGTAGACATCTGCAAACGCTATTTCCTAGGATGGAAGGGTCGCATTTACATTCTTTTGAAGTGAGTACGAGGTATACATAACACTCCATAATGAATATTATATCTTCTCATGAAACATAGCAGTGAGATGCGATATCGCGTTTTAAGAAGCATTAGAACTCTATTGCTACGATACGTAGACATCTGCAAACGCTATTTCCTAGCATGGAAGTGTCGCATTTACATTCATTTGAAGTGAATACGAGGTATACATGACGCTTCGCAATGAATATTATACCTTCTCATGAAACATAGAAGAGAGATGCGATATCGCGTTTTAGGAAGCATTGGAACTCTATTGCTGCGATACGTAGACATCTGCAAACGCTATTTCCTAGCATGGAAGTGTCGCATTTACATTCTTTTGATGTGAATACGAGATATACATGACACTTCGCAATGAATATTATATCTTATCATGAAACATAGGAATGAGGTGCTATATCGAGTTTTGAGAAGCATTAGATCTCTATTGCCTATATACGTAGACATCTGCAAACTCTATTTCCTAGCAAGGAAATTTCGCACTTACATTCCACTGAAGTGAATACGAGGTATACATAACATTACACAATGAATATTATATCTTATTACGAAACATAGAAATGAAATACGACATCTCGTTCTAAGAAGCATTAGTACTCTATTGCTGTGATACGTAGACATCTGCAAACAATATTTCCTTGCAAGGAAGTGTCGCATTTACATTCTTGTGAAGTGAAATCGAGGTATACATGACACTTCAAATGAATATTATATCTTATCATGAATCATAGATGTGTGATGCGATATCGCATTTTAAGAAGCATTAGAACCCTATTGCTACGATACGTAGACATCTGCAAACGCCACTTCCTAGCATGGAAGTGTCGCATTTACATTCTTTTGAAGTGAATACGAGGTATACATGACACTTCGTAATGAATATTATATCTTATCATGAAACATAGAAGTGAGATGCGATATCGCGCTCTAAGAAGCACTAGAACTCTACGATACGTAGACATCTGCAAACGCTATTTCCTAGCATGGAAGTGTCGCATTTACATTCATTTGAAGTGAATACGAGGTATACATGACACTTCGTAATGAATATTATACCTTATCATGAAACATAGAAGAGTGATGCGATATCGCGTTTTAGGAAGAATTGGATCTCTATTGCTGCGATACGTAGACATCTGCAAACGCTATTTCCTAGCATGGAAGTATCGCATTTACATTCTTTTGAAGTGAATACGAGGTATACGTGACACTTCGCAATGAATATTATATCTCATCATGAAACATAGGAATGAGGTGCTATATCGCGTTTTGAGAAGCATTAGAACTCTATTGCTATGATACGTAGACATCTGCAAACCCTATTTCCTAGCATGGAAGTGTCGCATTTACATTCTTTTGAAGTGAATACGAGGTATACATGACACTTCGCAATGAATATTATATCTTATCATGAAACGTAGGAATGAGGTGCTATCGCGTTTTGAGAAGCATTAGAGCTCTATTGCTACGATACGTAAACATCTGCAAACGCTATTTCCTAGCATGGAAGCGTCTTATTTACGTTCTTTTGAAGTGAATACGTGGTATACATGACACTTCGCAATGAATATTATATCCTATCATGAAACATAGAAGTGAGATGCGATATCGCCTTCTAAGAAGCACTAGAACTCTATTGCTACGATACGTAGACATCTGCAAACGCTATTTCCTAGGATGGAAGGGTCGCATTTACATTCTTTTGAAGTGAGTACGAGGTATACATAACACTCCATAATGAATATTATATCTTTTCATGAAACATAGAAGAGAGATGCGATATCGCGTTTTAGGAAGCATTGGAACTCTATTGCTGCGATACGTAGACATCTGCAAACGCTATTTCCTAGCATGGAAGTGTCGCATTTACATTCTTTTGATGTGAATACGAGATATACATGACACTTCGCAGTGAATATTATATCTTATCATGAAACATAGGAATGAGGTGCTATATCGAGTTTTGAGAAGCATTAGCACTCTACTGCCTATATACGTAGACATCTGCAAACGCTATTTCCTAGCATGGAAGTGTCGCATTTACATTCTTTTGAAGTGAATACGAGGTATACATGACACTTCGCAATGAATATTATATCTTATCATGAAACATAGGAATGAGGTGCTATATCGCGTTTTGAGAAGCATTAGAACTCTATTGCTATTATACGTAGACATCTGCAAACTCTATTTCCTAGCAAAGGAAATTTCGCACTTACATGCCACTGAAGTGAATACGAGGTATACATAACATTACACAATGAATATTATATCTTATTACGAGACATAGAAGTGAAATACGACATCTCGGTTTAAGAAGCATTAGTACTCCATTGCTGTGATACGTAGACATCTGCAAACAATATTTCCTAGCAAGGAAGTGTCGCATTTACATTCTTTTGAAGTGAATACGAGGTATACATGGCACTTCGCAATGAATATTATACCTTATCATGAAACATAGAAGAGAGGTGCGATATCGCGTTTTAGGAAGCATTAAAACTCTATTGTTGCGATACGTAGACATCTGCAAAGTCTATTTCCTAGCATGGAAGGTCGCATTTACATTCTTTTGAGGTGAGTACGAGGTATACATAACTCTCCATAATGAATATTATATCTTATCATGAAACATAGCAGTGAGATGCGATATCGCGTTTTAAGAAGCATTAGAACTCTATTGCTACGATACGTAGACATCTGCAAAAGCTATTTCCTAGCATGGAAGTGTCGCATTTACATTCATTTGAAGTGAATACGAGGTATACATGACACTTCGCAATGAATATTATACCTTATCATGAAACATAGAAGAGAGATGCGATATCGCGTTTTAGGAAGCATTAGAACTCTATTGCTGCGATACGTAGACATCCGCAAACGCTATTTCCTAGCATGGAAGTGTCGCATTTACATTCTTTTGAAGTGAATACGAGATATACATGACACTTCGCAATGAATATTATAGCTTATCGTGAAACATAGGAATGAGGTGCTATATCGCGTATTGAGAGGCATTAGAACTCTATTGCTATTATACGTAGACATCTGCAAACTATTTCCTAGCAAGGAAATTTCGCACTTACATGCCACTGAAGTGTATACGAGGTATACATAACATTACACAATGAATATTATATCTTATTACGAAACATAGAAGTGAAATACGACATCTCGTTTTAAGAAGCATTAGTACTCCATTGCTGTGATACGTAGACATCTGCGAACAATATTTCCTAGCAAGGAAGTGTCGCATTTACATTCTTTTGAAGTGAATACGAGGTATACATGGCACATCGCAATGAATATTATACCTTATCATGAAACATAGAAGAGAGGTGCGATATCGCGTTTTAGGAAGCATTAAAACTCTATTGCTGCGATACGTAGACATCTGCAAATGCTATTTCCTAGCATGGAAGTGTCGCATTTACATTCCTTTGAAGTGAATACGAGATATGCATGACACTTCGCAATGAATATTATATCTTATCATGAAACATAGGAATGAGGTGCTATATCGCGTTTTGAGAAGCATTAGAACTCTATAGCTACGATACGTAGACATCTGCAAAGGCTATTTCCTAGCATGGAAGGGTCGCATTTACATTCTTTTGAAGTGAGTACGAGGTATACATAACACTCCATAATGAATATTGTATCTTATCATGAAACATAGCAGTGAGATGCGATATCGCGTTTTAAGAAGCATTAGAACTCTATTGCTACGATACGTAGACATCTGCAGAAGCTATTTCCTAGCATGGAAGTGTCGCATTTACATTCACTTGAAGTGAATACGAGGTATACATGACACTTTCAATGAATATTATACCTTATCATGAAACATAGAAGAGAGATGCGATATCGCGTTTTAGGAAGCATTAGAACTCTATTGCTGCGATACGTAGACATCCGCAACCGCTATTTCCTAGCATGGAAGTGTCGCATTTACATTCTTTTGAAGTGAATACGAGATATACATGACACTTCGCAATGAATATTATATCTTATCATGAAACATAGGAATGAGGTGCTATATCGCGTTTTGAGAAGCATTAGAACTCTATTGCTATTATACGTAGACATCTGCAAACTCTATTTCCTAGCAAGGAAGTTTCGCACTTACATGTCACTGAAGTGTATACGAGGTATACATAACATTACACAATGAATATTATATCTTATTACGAAACAAAGAAATGAAATACGACATCTCGTTTTAAGAAGCATTATTACTCTATTGCTGTGATACGTAGACTTCTGCAAACAATATTTCCTAGCAAGGAAGTGTCGCATTTACATTCTTGTGAAGTGAAATCGAGGTATACATGACACTTCGCAATGAATATTATATTTTATCATGAAACATAGGAATGAGATGCTATATCGCGTTTTGAGAAGCATTAGAACTCTATAGCTACGATACGTAGACATCTGCAAAGGCTATTTCCTAGCATGGAAGGGTCGCATTTACATTCTTTTGAAGTGAGTACGAGGTATACATAACACTCCATAATGAATATTATATCTTATCATGAAACATAGCAGTGAGATGCGATATCGCGTTTTAAGAAGCATTAGAACTCTATTGCTACGATACGTAGACATCTGCAAACGCTATTTCCTAGCATGGAAGGGTCGCATTTACATTCTTTTGAAGTGAATACGAGATATGCATGACACTTCGCAATGAATATTATATCTTATCATGAAACATAGAAGTGAGATGCGATATCGCGTTCTAAGAAGCATTAGAAATCTATTGCTACGATACGTAGACATCTGCAAACGCTATTTCCTAGCATGGAAGTGTCGCATTTACATTCTTTTGAAGTGAATACGAGGTATACATGACACTTCGCAATGAATATTATATCTTATCATGAAACATAGCAGTGAGATGCGATATCGCGTTTTAAGAAGCATTAGAACTCTATTGCTACGATACGTAGACATCTGCAAACGCTATTTCCTTGCATGGAAGTGTCGCATTTACATTCATTTGAAGTGAATTCGAGGTATACTTGACGCTTCGCAATGAATATTATACCTTATCATGAAACATAGAAGAGAGATGCGATATCGCGTTTTAGGAAGCATTGGAACTCTGTTGCTGCGATACGTAGACATCTGCAAACGCTATTTCCTAGCATGGAAGTGTCGCATTTACATTCTTTTGATGTGAATACGTGATATACATGACACTTCGCAATGAATATTATATCTTATCATGAAACATAGGAATGAGGTGCTATATCGAGTTTTGAGAAGCATTAGAACTCTATTGCCTATATACGTAGACATCTGCAAACTCTATTTCCTAGCAAGGAAATTTCGCACTTACATTCCACTGAAGTGAATACGAGGTATACATAACATTACACAATGAATATTATACCTTATTACGAAACATAGAAATGAAATACGACATCTCGTTTTAAGAAGCATTAGTACTCTATTGCTGTGATACGTAGACATCTGCAAACAATATTTCCTAGCAAGGAAGTGTCGCATTTACATTCTTCTGAAGTGAATACGAGGTATACATGGCACTTCGCAATGAATATTATACCTTATCATGAAACATAGAAGAGAGATGCGATATCGCGTTTTAGGAAGCATTGGAACTCTATTGCTGCGATACGTAGACATCTGCAAACGCTATTTCCTAGCATGGAAGTGTCGCATTTACATGTTTTTGATGTGAATACGAGATATACATGACACTTCGCAATGAATATTATATCTTCTCATGAAACGTAGCAGTGAGATGCGATATCGCGTTTTAAGAAGCACTAGAACTCTACGATACGTAGACATCTGCAAGCGCTATTTCCTAGCATGGAAGTGTCGCATTTACATTCTCTTGGTGTGAATGCGAGATATACATGACACTTCGCAATGAATATTATATCTTATCATGAAACATAGGAATGAGGTGCTATATCGAGTTTTGAGAAGCATTAGCACTCTACTGCCTATATATGTAGACATCTGCAAACGCTATTTCCTAGCATGGAAGTGTCGCATTTACATTCTTTTGAAGTGAATACGAGGTATACATGACACTTCGCAATGAATATTATATCTTATCATGAAACATAGGAATGAGGTGCTATATCGCGTTTTGAGAAGCATTAGAACTCTATTGCTATTATACGTAGACATCTGCAAACTCTATTTCCTAGCAAAGGAAATTTCGCACTTACATGCCACTGAAGTGTGTACGAGGTATACATAACATTACACAATGAATGTTATATCTTATTACGAAACATAGAAGTGAAATACGACATCTCGTTTTAAGAAGCATTAGTACTCCATTGCTGTGATACGTAGACATCTGCAAACAATATTTCCTAGCAAGGAAGTGTCGCATTTACATTCTTTTGAAGTGAATACGAGGTATACATGGCACTTCGCAATGAATATTATACCTTATCATGAAACATAGAAGAGAGGTGCGATATCGCGTTTTAGGAAGCATTAAAACTCTATTGTTGCGATACGTAGACATCTGCAAAGTCTATTTCCTAGCATGGAAGGTCGCATTTACATTCTTTTGAGGTGAGTACGAGGTATACATAACTCTCCATAATGAATATTATATCTTATCATGAAACATAGCAGTGAGATGCGATATCGCGTTTTAAGAAGCATTAGAACTCTATTGCTACGATACGTAGACATCTGCAAAAGCTATTTCCTAGCATGGAAGTGTCGCATTTACATTCATTTGAAGTGAATACGAGGTATACATGACACTTCGCAATGAATATTATACCTTATCATGAAACATAGAAGAGAGATGCGATATCGCGTTTTAGGAAGCATTAGAACTCTATTGCTGCGATACGTAGACATCCGCAAACGCTATTTCCTAGCATGGAAGTGTCGCATTTACATTCTTTTGAAGTGAATACGAGATATACATGACACTTCGCAATGAATATTATAGCTTATCGTGAAACATAGGAATGAGGTGCTATATCGCGTATTGAGAGGCATTAGAACTCTATTGCTATTATACGTAGACATCTGCAAACTATTTCCTAGCAAGGAAATTTCGCACTTACATGCCACTGAAGTGTATACGAGGTATACATAACATTACACAATGAATATTATATCTTATTACGAAACATAGAAGTGAAATACGACATCTCGTTTTAAGAAGCATTAGTACTCCATTGCTGTGATACGTAGACATCTGCGAACAATATTTCCTAGCAAGGAAGTGTCGCATTTACATTCTTTTGAAGTGAATACGAGGTATACATGGCACATCGCAATGAATATTATACCTTATCATGAAACATAGAAGAGAGGTGCGATATCGCGTTTTAGGAAGCATTAAAACTCTATTGCTGCGATACGTAGACATCTGCAAATGCTATTTCCTAGCATGGAAGTGTCGCATTTACATTCCTTTGAAGTGAATACGAGATATGCATGACACTTCGCAATGAATATTATATCTTATCATGAAACATAGGAATGAGGTGCTATATCGCGTTTTGAGAAGCATTAGAACTCTATAGCTACGATACGTATACATCTGCAAAGGCTATTTCCTAGCATGGAAGGGTCGCATTTACATTCTTTTGAAGTGAGTACGAGGTATACATAACACTCCATAATGAATATTGTATCTTATCATGAAACATAGCAGTGAGATGCGATATCGCGTTTTAAGAAGCATTAGAACTCTATTGCTACGATACGTAGACATCTGCAGAAGCTATTTCCTAGCATGGAAGTGTCGCATTTACATTCACTTGAAGTGAATACGAGGTATACATGACACTTTCAATGAATATTATACCTTATCATGAAACATAGAAGAGAGATGCGATATCGCGTTTTAGGAAGCATTAGAACTCTATTGCTGCGATACGTAGACATCCGCAACCGCTATTTCCTAGCATGGAAGTGTCGCATTTACATTCTTTTGAAGTGAATACGAGATATACATGACACTTCGCAATGAATATTATATCTTATCATGAAACATAGGAATGAGGTGCTATATCGCGTTTTGAGAAGCATTAGAACTCTATAGCTACGATACGTAGACATCTGCAAAGGCTATTTCCTAGCATGGAAGGGTCGCATTTACATTCTTTTGAAGTGAGTACGAGGTATACATAACACTCCATAATGAATATTATATCCTATCATGAAACATAGCAGTGAGATGCGATATCGCGTTTTAAGAAGCATTAGAACTCTATTGCTACGATACGTAGACATCTGCAAACGCTATTTCCTAGCATGGAAGGGTCGCATTTACATTCTTTTGAAGTGAAATCGAGGTATACATGACACTTCGCAATGAATATTATATTTTATCATGAAACATAGGAATGAGATGCTATATCGCGTTTTGAGAAGCATTAGAACTCTATAGCTACGATACGTAGACATCTGCAAAGGCTATTTCCTAGCATGGAAGGGTCGCATTTACATTCTTTTGAAGTGAGTACGAGGTATACATAACACTCCATAATGAATATTATATCTTATCATGAAACATAGCAGTGAGATGCGATATCGCGTTTTAAGAAGCATTAGAACTCTATTGCTACGATACGTAGACATCTGCAAACGCTATTTCCTAGCATGGAAGGGTCGCATTTACATTCTTTTGAAGTGAATACGAGATATGCATGACACTTCGCAATGAATATTATATCTTATCATGAAACATAGAAGTGAGATGCGATATCGCGTTCTAAGAAGCATTAGAAATCTATTGCTACGATACGTAGACATCTGCAAACGCTATTTCCTAGCATGGAAGTGTCGCATTTACATTCTTTTGAAGTGAATACGAGGTATACATGACACTTCGCAATGAATATTATATCTTATCATGAAACATAGCAGTGAGATGCGATATCGCGTTTTAAGAAGCATTAGAACTCTATTGCTACGATACGTAGACATCTGCAAACGCTATTTCCTTGCATGGAAGTGTCGCATTTACATTCATTTGAAGTGAATTCGAGGTATACTTGACGCTTCGCAATGAATATTATACCTTATCATGAAACATAGAAGAGAGATGCGATATCGCGTTTTAGGAAGCATTGGAACTCTGTTGCTGCGATACGTAGACATCTGCAAACGCTATTTCCTAGCATGGAAGTGTCGCATTTACATTCTTTTGATGTGAATACGTGATATACATGACACTTCGCAATGAATATTATATCTTATCATGAAACATAGGAATGAGGTGCTATATCGAGTTTTGAGAAGCATTAGAACTCTATTGCCTATATACGTAGACATCTGCAAACTCTATTTCCTAGCAAGGAAATTTCGCACTTACATTCCACTGAAGTGAATACGAGGTATACATAACATTACACAATGAATATTATACCTTATTACGAAACATAGAAATGAAATACGACATCTCGTTTTAAGAAGCATTAGTACTCTATTGCTGTGATACGCAGACATCTGCAAACAATATTTCCTAGCAAGGAAGTGTCGCATTTACATTCTTCTGAAGTGAATACGAGGTATACATGGCACTTCGCAATGAATATTATACCTTATCATGAAACATAGAAGAGAGATGCGATATCGCGTTTTAGGAAGCATTGGAACTCTATTGCTGCGATACGTAGACATCTGCAAACGCTATTTCCTAGCATGGAAGTGTCGCATTTACATGTTTTTGATGTGAATACGAGATATACATGACACTTCGCAATGAATATTATATCTTCTCATGAAACGTAGCAGTGAGATGCGATATCGCGTTTTAAGAAGCACTAGAACTCTACGATACGTAGACATCTGCAAACGCTATTTCCTAGCATGGAAGTGTCGCATTTACATTCTCTTGGTGTGAATGCGAGATATACATGACACTTCGCAATGAATATTATATCTTATCATGAAACATAGGAATGAGGTGCTATATCGAGTTTTGAGAAGCATTAGCACTCTACTGCCTATATATGTAGACATCTGCAAACGCTATTTCCTAGCATGGAAGTGTCGCATTTACATTCTTTTGAAGTGAATACGAGGTATACATGACACTTCGCAATGAATATTATATCTTATCATGAAACATAGGAATGAGGTGCTATATCGCGTTTTGAGAAGCATTAGAACTCTATTGCTATTATACGTAGACATCTGCAAACTCTATTTCCTAGCAAAGGAAATTTCGCACTTACATGCCACTGAAGTGTGTACGAGGTATACATAACATTACACAATGAATGTTATATCTTATTACGAAACATAGAAGTGAAATACGACATCTCGTTTTAAGAAGCATTAGTACTCCATTGCTGTGATACGTAGACATCTGCAAACAATATTTCCTAGCAAGGAAGTGTCGCATTTACATTCTTTTGAAGTGAATACGAGGTATACATGGCACTTCGCAATGAATATTATACCTTATCATGAAACATAGAAGGGAGGTGCGATATCGCGTTTTAGGAAGCATTAAAACTCTATTGTTGCGATACGTAGACATCTGCAAAGTCTATTTCCTAGCATGGAAGGTCGCATTTACATTCTTTTGAAGTGAGTACGAGGTATACATAACACTCCATAATGAATATTATATCTTATCATGAAACATAGCAGTGAGATGCGATATCGCGTTTTAAGAAGCATTAGAACTCTATTGCTACGATACGTAGACATCTGCAAACGCTATATTCTAGCATGGAAGTGTCGCATTTACATTCTTTTGAAGTGAGTACGAGGTATACATAACACTCCATAATGAATATTATATCTTCTCATGAAACATAGCAGTGAGATGCGATATCGCGTTTTAAGAAGCATTAGAACTCTATTGCTACGATACGTAGACATCTGCAAACGCTATTTCCTAGCATGGAAGTGTCGCATTTACATTCATTTGAAGTGAATACGAGGTATACATGACGCTTCGCTATGAATATTATACCTTCTCATGAAACATAGAAGAGAGATGCGATATCGCGTTTTAGGAAGCATTGGAACTCTATTGCTGCGATACGTAGACATCTGCAAACGCTATTTCCTAGCATGGAAGTGTCGCATTTACATTCTTTTGATGTGAATACGAGATATACATGACACTTCGCAATGAATATTATATCTTATCATGAAACATAGGAATGAGGTGCTATATCGAGTTTTGAGAAGCATTAGATCTCTATTGCCTATATACGTAGACATCTGCAAACTCTATTTCCTAGCAAGGAAATTTCGCACTTACATTCCACTGAAGTGAATACGAGGTATACATAACATTACACAATGAATATTATATCTTATTACGAAACATAGAAATGAAATACGACATCTCGTTCTAAGAAGCATTAGTACTCTATTGCTGTGATACGTAGACATCTGCAAACAATATTTCCTTGCAAGGAAGTGTCGCATTTACATTCTTGTGAAGTGAAATCGAGGTATACATGACACTTCAAATGAATATTATATCTTATCATGAATCATAGATGTGTGATGCGATATCGCATTTTAAGAAGCATTAGAACCCTATTGCTACGATACGTAGACATCTGCAAACGCCACTTCCTAGCATGGAAGTGTCGCATTTACATTCTTTTGAAGTGAATACGAGGTATACATGACACTTCGTAATGAATATTATATCTTATCATGAAACATAGAAGAGTGATGCGATATCGCGTTTTAGGAAGAATTGGATCTCTATTGCTGCGATACGTAGACATCTGCAAACGCTATTTCCTAGCATGGAAGTATCGCATTTACATTCTTTTGAAGTGAATACGAGGTATACGTGACACTTCGCAATGAATATTATATCTCATCATGAAACATAGGAATGAGGTGCTATATCGCGTTTTGAGAAGCATTAGAACTCTATTGCTACGATACGTAGACATCTGCAAACCCTATTTCCTAGCATGGAAGTGTCGCATTTACATTCTTTTGAAGTGAATACGAGGTATACATGACACTTCGCAATGAATATTATATCTTATCATGAAACGTAGGAATGAGGTGCTATCGCGTTTTGAGAAGCATTAGAGCTCTATTGCTACGATACGTAAACATCTGCAAACGCTATTTCCTAGCATGGAAGCGTCTTATTTACGTTCTTTTGAAGTGAATACGTGGTATACATGACACTTCGCAATGAATATTATATCCTATCATGAAACATAGAAGTGAGATGCGATATCGCCTTCTAAGAAGCACTAGAACTCTATTGCTACGATACGTAGACATCTGCAAACGCTATTCCCTAGCATGGAAGGGTCGCATTTACATTCTTTTGAAGTGAGTACGAGGTATACATAACACTCCATAATGAATATTATATCTTCTCATGAAACATAGAAGAGAGATGCGATATCGCGTTTTAGGAAGCATTGGAACTCTATTGCTGCGATACGTAGACATCTGCAAACGCTATTTCCTAGCATGGAAGTGTGGCATTTACTTTCTTTTGAAGTGAGTACGAGGTATACATATCACTCCATAATGAATATTATATCTTATCATGAAACATAGCAGTGAGATGCGATATCGCGTTTTAGGAAGCATTGGAACTCTATTGCTGCGATACGTAGACATCTGCAAAGTCTATTTCCTAGCATGGAAGGTCGCATTTACATTCTTTTGAGGTGAGTACGAGGTATACATATCTCTCCATAATGAATATTATATCTTATCATGAAACATAGCAGTGAGATGCGATATCGCGTTTTAAGAAGCATTAGAACTCTATTGCTACGATACGTAGACATCTGCAAAAGCTATTTCCTAGCATGGAAGTGTCGCATTTACATTCATTTGAAGTGAATACGAGGTATACATGACACTTCGCAATGAATATTATACCTTATCATGAAACATAGAAGAGAGATGCGATATCGCGTTTTAGGAAGCATTAGAACTCTATTGCTGCGATACGTAGACATCCGCAAACGCTATTTCCTAGCATGGAAGTGTCGCATTTACATTCTTTTGAAGTGAATACGAGATATACATGACACTTCGCAATGAATATTATAGCTTATGATGAAACATAGGAATGAGGTGCTATATCGCGTATTGAGAGGCATTAGAACTCTATTGCTATTATACGTAGACATCTGCAAACTATTTCCTAGCAAGGAAATTTCGCACTTACATGCCACTGAAGTGTATACGAGGTATACATAACATTACACAATGAATATTATATCTTATTACGAAACATAGAAGTGAAATACGACATCTCGTTTTAAGCAGCATTAGTACTCCATTGCTGTGATACGTAGACATCTGCGAACAATATTTCCTAGCAAGGAAGTGTCGCATTTACATTCTTTTGAAGTGAATACGAGGTATACATGGCACATCGCAATGAATATTATACCTTATCATGAAACATAGAAGAGAGGTGCGATATCGCGTTTTAGGAAGCATTAAAACTCTATTGCTGCGATACGTAGACATCTGCAAATGCTATTTCCTAGCATGGAAGTGTCGCATTTACATTCCTTTGAAGTGAATACGAGATATGCATGACACTTCGCAATGAATATTATATCTTATCATGAAACATAGCAGTGAGATGCGATATCGCGTTTTAAGAAGCATTAGAACTCTATTGCTACGACACGTAGACATCTGCAAACGCTATTTCCTAGCATGGAAGTGTCGCATTTACATTCGATAGAAGTGAATACGAGATATACATGACACTCCGCACTGAATATTACATCTTATCATGAAACATAGAAGTGAGATGCGATATCGCGTTCTAAGAAGCATTAGAAATCTATTGCTACGATACGTAGACATCTGCAAACGCTATTTCCTAGCATGGAAGTGTCGCATTTACATTCTTTTGAAGTGAATACGAGGTATACATGACACTTCGCAATGAATATTATATCTTATCATGAAACATAGCAGTGAGATGCGATATCGCGTTTTAAGAAGCATTAGAACTCTATTGCTACGATACGTAGACATCTGCAAACGCTATTTCCTAGCATGGAAGGGTCGCATTTACATTCTTTTGAAGTGAATATGAGATATGCATGACACTTCGCAATGAATATTATATCTTATCATGAAACATAGAAGTGAGATGCGATATCGCGTTCTAAGAAGCATTAGAAATCTATTGCTACGATACGTAGACATCTGCAAACGCTATTTCCTAGCATGGAAGTGTCGCATTTACATTCTTTTGAAGTGAATACGAGGTATACATGACACTTCGCAATGAATATTATATCTTATCATGAAACATAGCAGTGAGATGCGATATCGCGTTTTAAGAAGCATTAGAACTCTATTGCTACGATACGTAGACATCTGCAAACGCTATTTCCTAGCATGAAAGTGTCGCATTTACATTCATTTGAAGTGAATACGAGATATACATGACACTTCGTAATGAATATTATACCTTATCATGAAACATAGAAGAGTGATGCGATATCGCGTTTTAGGAAGCATTGGAACTTTATTGCTGCGATACGTAGACATCTGCAAACGCTATTTCCTAGCATGGAAGTGTCGCATTTACATTCTTTTGAAGTGAATACGAGGTATACATGACACTTCGCAATGAATATTATAGCTTATCATGAAACATAGGAATGAGGTGCTATATCGCGTTTTGAGAAGCATTAGAACTCTATTGCTATTATACGTAGACATCTGCAAACTCTATTTCCTAGCAAGGAAGTTTCGCACTTACATGTCACTGAAGTGTATACGAGGTATACATAACATTACACAATGAATATTATATCTTATTACGAAACAAAGAAATGAAATACGACATCTCGTTTTAAGAAGCATTATTACTCTATTGCTGTGATACGTAGACTTCTGCAAACAATATTTCCTAGCAAGGAAGTGTCGCATTTACATTCTTGTGAACTGAAATCGAGGTATACATGACACTTCGCAATGAATATTATATTTTATCATGAAACATAGGAATGAGATGCTATATCGCGTTTTGAGAAGCATTAGAACTCTATAGCTACGATACGTAGACATCTGCAAAGGCTATTTCCTAGCATGGAAGGGTCGCATTTACATTCTTTTGAAGTGAGTACGAGGTATACATAACACTCCATAATGAATATTATATCTTATCATGAAACATAGCAGTGAGATGCGATATCGCGTTTTAAGAAGCATTAGAACTCTATTGCTACGATACGTAGACATCTGCAAAAGCTATTTCCTAGCATGGAAGTGTCGCATTTACATTCATTTGAAGTGAATACGAGGTATACATGACACTTCGCAATGAATATTATACCTTATCATGAAACATAGAAGAGAGATGCGATATCGCGTTTTAGGAAGCATTAGAACTCTATTGCTGCGATACGTAGACATCCGCAAACGCTATTTCCTAGCATGGAAGTGTCGCATTTACATTCTTTTGAAGTGAATACGAGATATACATGACACTTCGCAATGAATATTATAGCTTATCATGAAACATAGGAATGAGGTGCTATATCGCGTATTGAGAGGCATTAGAACTCTATTGCTATTATACGTAGACATCTGCAAACTATTTCCTAGCAAGGAAATTTCGCACTTACATGCCACTGAAGTGTATACGAGGTATACATAACATTACACAATGAATATTATATCTTATTACGAAACATAGAAGTGAAATACGACATCTCGTTTTAAGAAGCATTAGTACTCCATTGCTGTGATACGTAGACATCTGCGAACAATATTTCCTAGCAAGGAAGTGTCGCATTTACATTCTTTTGAAGTGAATACGAGGTATACATGGCACATCGCAATGAATATTATACCTTATCATGAAACATAGAAGAGAGGTGCGATATCGCGTTTTAGGAAGCATTAAAACTCTATTGCTGCGATACGTAGACATCTGCAAATGCTATTTCCTAGCATGGAAGTGTCGCATTTACATTCCTTTGAAGTGAATACGAGATATGCATGACACTTCGCAATGAATATTATATCTTATCATGAAACATAGGAATGAGGTGCTATATCGCGTTTTGAGAAGCATTAGAACTCTATAGCTACGATACGTAGACATCTGCAAAGGCTATTTCCTAGCATGGAAGGGTCGCATTTACATTCTTTTGAAGTGAGTACGAGGTATACATAACACTCCATAATGAATATTGTATCTTATCATGAAACATAGCAGTGAGATGCGATATCGCGTTTTAAGAAGCATTAGAACTCTATTGCTACGATACGTAGACATCTGCAGAAGCTATTTCCTAGCATGGAAGTGTCGCATTTACATTCACTTGAAGTGAATACGAGGTATACATGACACTTTCAATGAATATTATACCTTATCATGAAACATAGAAGAGAGATGCGATATCGCGTTTTAGGAAGCATTAGAACTCTATTGCTGCGATACGTAGACATCCGCAACCGCTATTTCCTAGCATGGAAGTGTCGCATTTACATTCTTTTGAAGTGAATACGAGATATACATGACACTTCGCAATGAATATTATAGCTTATCATGAAACATAGGAATGAGGTGCTATATCGCGTTTTGAGAAGCATTAGAACTCTATTGCTATTATACGTAGACATCTGCAAACTCTATTTCCTAGCAAGGAAGTTTCGCACTTACATGTCACTGAAGTGTATACGAGGTATACATAACATTACACAATGAATATTATATCTTATTACGAAACAAAGAAATGAAATACGACATCTCGTTTTAAGAAGCATTATTACTCTATTGCTGTGATACGTAGACATCTGCAAACGCTATTTCCTAGCATGGAAGTGTCGCATTTACATGTTTTTGATGTGAATACGAGATATACATGACACTTCGCAATGAATATTATATCTTCTCATGAAACGTAGCAGTGAGATGCGATATCGCGTTTTAAGAAGCACTAGAACTCTACGATACGTAGACATCTGCAAACGCTATTTCCTAGCATGGAAGTGTCGCATTTACATTCTCTTGATGTGAATGCGAGATATACATGACACTTCGCAATGAATATTATATCTTATCATGAAACATAGGAATGAGGTGCTATATCGAGTTTTGAGAAGCATTAGCACTCTACTGCCTATATACGTAGACATCTGCAAACTCTATTTTCTAGCATGGAAGGGTCGCATTTACTTTCTTTTGAAGTGAGTACGAGGTATACATATCACTCCATAATGAATATTATATCTTATCATGAAACATAGAAGTGAGATGCGATATCGCGTTCTAAGAAGCACTAGAACTCTACGATACGTAGACATCTGCAAACGCTATTTCCTAGCATGGAAGTGTTGCATTTACATTCATTTGAAGTGAATACGAGGTATACATGACACTTCGTAATGAATATTATACCTTATCTTGAAACATAGAAGAGTGATGCGATATCGCGTTTTAGGAAGCATTGGATCTCTATTGCTGCGATACGTAGACATCTGCGAACAATATTTCCTAGCAAGGAAGTGTCGCATTTACATTCTTTTGAAGTGAATACGAGGTATACATGGCACATCGCAATGAATATTATACCTTATCATGAAACATAGAAGAGAGGTGCGATATCGCGTTTTAGGAAGCATTAAAACTCTATTGCTGCGATACGTAGACATCTGCAAATGCTATTTCCTAGCATGGAAGTGTCGCATTTACATTCCTTTGAAGTGAATACGAGATATGCATGACACTTCGCAATGAATATTATATCTTATCATGAAACATAGGAATGAGGTGCTATATCGCGTTTTGAGAAGCATTAGAACTCTATAGCTACGATACGTAGACATCTGCAAAGGCTATTTCCTAGCATGGAAGGGTCGCATTTACATTCTTTTGAAGTGAGTACGAGGTATACATAACACTCCATAATGAATATTGTATCTTATCATGAAACATAGCAGTGAGATGCGATATCGCGTTTTAAGAAGCATTAGAACTCTATTGCTACGATACGTAGACATCTGCAGAAGCTATTTCCTAGCATGGAAGTGTCGCATTTACATTCACTTGAAGTGAATACGAGGTATACATGACACTTTCAATGAATATTATACCTTATCATGAAACATAGAAGAGAGATGCGATATCGCGTTTTAGGAAGCATTAGAACTCTATTGCTGCGATACGTAGACATCCGCAACCGCTATTTCCTAGCATGGAAGTGTCGCATTTACATTCTTTTGAAGTGAATACGAGATATACATGACACTTCGCAATGAATATTATAGCTTATCATGAAACATAGGAATGAGGTGCTATATCGCGTTTTGAGAAGCATTAGAACTCTATTGCTATTATACGTAGACATCTGCAAACTCTATTTCCTAGCAAGGAAGTTTCGCACTTACATGTCACTGAAGTGTATACGAGGTATACATAACATTACACAATGAATATTATATCTTATTACGAAACAAAGAAATGAAATACGACATCTCGTTTTAAGAAGCATTATTACTCTATTGCTGTGATACGTAGACATCTGCAAACGCTATTTCCTAGCATGGAAGTGTCGCATTTACATGTTTTTGATGTGAATACGAGATATACATGACACTTCGCAATGAATATTATATCTTCTCATGAAACGTAGCAGTGAGATGCGATATCGCGTTTTAAGAAGCACTAGAACTCTACGATACGTAGACATCTGCAAACGCTATTTCCTAGCATGGAAGTGTCGCATTTACATTCTCTTGATGTGAATGCGAGATATACATGACACTTCGCAATGAATATTATATCTTATCATGAAACATAGGAATGAGGTGCTATATCGAGTTTTGAGAAGCATTAGCACTCTACTGCCTATATACGTAGACATCTGCAAACTCTATTTTCTAGCATGGAAGGGTCGCATTTACTTTCTTTTGAAGTGAGTACGAGGTATACATATCACTCCATAATGAATATTATATCTTATCATGAAACATAGAAGTGAGATGCGATATCGCGTTCTAAGAAGCACTAGAACTCTACGATACGTAGACATCTGCAAACGCTATTTCCTAGCATGGAAGTGTTGCATTTACATTCATTTGAAGTGAATACGAGGTATACATGACACTTCGTAATGAATATTATACCTTATCTTGAAACATAGAAGAGTGATGCGATATCGCGTTTTAGGAAGCATTGGATCTCTATTGCTGCGATACGTAGACATCTGCGAACAATATTTCCTAGCAAGGAAGTGTCGCATTTACATTCTTTTGAAGTGAATACGAGGTATACATGGCACATCGCAATGAATATTATACCTTATCATGAAACATAGAAGAGAGGTGCGATATCGCGTTTTAGGAAGCATTAAAACTCTATTGCTGCGATACGTAGACATCTGCAAATGCTATTTCCTAGCATGGAAGTGTCGCATTTACATTCCTTTGAAGTGAATACGAGATATGCATGACACTTCGCAATGAATATTATATCTTATCATGAAACATAGGAATGAGGTGCTATATCGCGTTTTGAGAAGCATTAGAACTCTATAGCTACGATACGTAGACATCTGCAAAGGCTATTTCCTAGCATGGAAGGGTCGCATTTACATTCTTTTGAAGTGAGTACGAGGTATACATAACACTCCATAATGAATATTGTATCTTATCATGAAACATAGCAGTGAGATGCGATATCGCGTTTTAAGAAGCATTAGAACTCTATTGCTACGATACGTAGACATCTGCAGAAGCTATTTCCTAGCATGGAAGTGTCGCATTTACATTCACTTGAAGTGAATACGAGGTATACATGACACTTTCAATGAATATTATACCTTATCATGAAACATAGAAGAGAGATGCGATATCGCGTTTTAGGAAGCATTAGAACTCTATTGCTGCGATACGTAGACATCCGCAACCGCTATTTCCTAGCATGGAAGTGTCGCATTTACATTCTTTTGAAGTGAATACGAGATATACATGACACTTCGCAATGAATATTATAGCTTATCATGAAACATAGGAATGAGGTGCTATATCGCGTTTTGAGAAGCATTAGAACTCTATTGCTATTATACGTAGACATCTGCAAACTCTATTTCCTAGCAAGGAAGTTTCGCACTTACATGTCACTGAAGTGTATACGAGGTATACATAACATTACACAATGAATATTATATCTTATTACGAAACAAAGAAATGAAATACGACATCTCGTTTTAAGAAGCATTATTACTCTATTGCTGTGATACGTAGACATCTGCAAACGCTATTTCCTAGCATGGAAGTGTCGCATTTACATGTTTTTGATGTGAATACGAGATATACATGACACTTCGCAATGAATATTATATCTTCTCATGAAACGTAGCAGTGAGATGCGATATCGCGTTTTAAGAAGCACTAGAACTCTACGATACGTAGACATCTGCAAACGCTATTTCCTAGCATGGAAGTGTCGCATTTACATTCTCTTGATGTGAATGCGAGATATACATGACACTTCGCAATGAATATTATATCTTATCATGAAACATAGGAATGAGGTGCTATATCGAGTTTTGAGAAGCATTAGCACTCTACTGCCTATATACGTAGACATCTGCAAACTCTATTTTCTAGCATGGAAGGGTCGCATTTACTTTCTTTTGAAGTGAGTACGAGGTATACATATCACTCCATAATGAATATTATATCTTATCATGAAACATAGAAGTGAGATGCGATATCGCGTTCTAAGAAGCACTAGAACTCTACGATACGTAGACATCTGCAAACGCTATTTCCTAGCATGGAAGTGTTGCATTTACATTCATTTGAAGTGAATACGAGGTATACATGACACTTCGTAATGAATATTATACCTTATCTTGAAACATAGAAGAGTGATGCGATATCGCGTTTTAGGAAGCATTGGATCTCTATTGCTGCGATACGTAGACATCTGCAAACGGTATTTCCTAGCATGGAAGTATCGCATTTACATTCTTTTGAAGTGAATACGAGGTATACGTGACACTTCGCAATGAATATTATATCTCATCATGAAACATAGGAATGAGGTGCTATATCGCGTTTTGAGAAGCATTAGAACTCTATTGCTACGATACGTAGACATCTGCAAACCCTATTTCCTAGCATGGAAGTGTCGCATTTACATTCTTTTGAAGTGAATACGAGGTATAAATGACACTTCGCAATGAATATTATATCTTATCATGAAACGTAGGAATGAGGTGCTATATCGCGTTTTGAGAAGCATTAGAGCTCTATTGCTACGATACGTAAACATCTGCAAACGCTATTTCCTAGCATGGAAGTGTCTTATTTACGTTCTTTTGAAGTGAATACGTGGTATACATGACACTTCGCAATGAATATTATATCTTATCATGAAACATAGAAGTGAGATGCGATATCGGCTTCTAAGAAGCACTAGAACTCTATTGCTACGATACGTAGACATCTGCAAACGCTATTTCCTAGGATGGAAGGGTCGCATTTACATTCTTTTGAAGTGAGTACGAGGTATACATAACACTCCATAATGAATATTATATCTTCTCATGAAACATAGAAGAGAGATGCGATATCGCGTTTTAGGAAGCATTGGAACACTGTTGCTGCGATACGTAGACATCTGCAAACGCTATTTCCTAGCATGGAAGTGTCGCATTTACATTCTTTTGATGTGAATACGAGATATACATGACACTTCGCAATGAATATTATATCTTATCATGAAACATAGGAATGAGGTGCTATATCGAGTTTTGAGAAGCATTAGAACTCTATTGCCTATATACGTAAACATCTGCAAACTCTATTTCCTAGCAAGGAAATTTCGCACTTACATTCCACTGAAGTGAATACGAGGTATACATAACATTACACAATGAATATTATACCTTATTACGAAACATAGAAATGAAATACGACATCTCGTTTTAAGAAGCATTAGTACTCTATTGCTGTGATACGTAGACATCTGCAAACAATATTTCCTAGCAAGGAAGTGTCGCATTTACATTCTTCTGAAGTGAATACGAGGTATACATGGCACTTCGCAATGAATATTATACCTTATCATGAAACATAGAAGAGAGATGCGATATCGCGTTTTAGGAAGCATTGGAACTCTATTGCTGCGATACGTAGACATCTGCAAACGCTATTTCCTAACATGGAAGTGTCGCATTTACATGTTTTTGATGTGAATACGAGATATACATGACACTTCGCAATGAATATTATATCTTCTCATGAAACATAGCAGTGAGATGCGATATCGCGTTTTAAGAAGCATTAGAACTCTATTGCTACGATACGTAGACATCTGCAAACGCTATTTCCTAGGATGGAAGGGTCGCATTTACATTCTTTTGAAGTGAGTACGAGGTATACATAACACTCCATAATGAATATTATATCTTATCATGAAACATAGCAGTGAGATGCGATATCGCGTTTTAAGAAGCATTAGAACTCTATTGCTACGATACGTAGACATCTGCAAAAGCTATTTCCTAGCATGGAAGTGTCGCATTTACATTCATTTGAAGTGAATACGAGGTACACATGACACTTCGCAATGAATATTATACCTTATCATGAAACAGAGCAGTGAGATGCGATATCGCGTTTTAGGAAGCATTAGAACTCTATTGCTACGATACGTAGACATCTGCAAACGGAATTTTCCTAGCATGGAAGGGTCGCATTTACATTCATTTGAAGTGAATACGTGGTATACATGACACTTCGTAATGAATATTATACCTTATCATGAAACATAGAAGAGTGATGCGATATCGCGTTTTAGGAAGCATTGGATCTCTATTGCTGCGATACGTGGAAAACTGCAAACGCTATTTCCTAGCATGGAAGTGACGCATTTACATTCTTTTGAAGTGAACACGAGGTATACATGACATTTCGCAATGAATATTATATCTTATCATGAAACATAGGAATGAGTTGCGACATCAGTTTTAAGAAGCATTAGAGCTCTATTGCTACGATACGCAGACATCTGCAAAGGCTATTCCCTAGCATGGAAGGGTCGCATTTACTTTCTTTTGAAGTGAGTACGAGGTATACATATCACTCCATAATGAATATTATATCCTATCATGCAACATCGCAGTGAGATGCGATATCGCGTTTTAAGAAGCATTAGAACTCTATTGCTACGATACGTAGACATCTGCAAACGCTATTTCCTAGCATGGAAGTGTCGCATTTACATTCATTTGAAGTGAATACGAGGTATACATGACACTTCGCTATGAATATTATATCTTATCATGAAACATAGAAGTGTGATGCGATATCGCATTTTAAGAAGCATTAGAACCCTATTGCTACGATACGTAGACATTTGCAAACGCCACTTCCTAGCATGGAAGTGTCGCATTTACATTCTTTTGAAGTGAATACGAGGTATACATGACACTTCGCAATGAATATTATATCTTATCATGAAACATAGAAGTGAGATGCGATATCGCGTTCTAAGAAGCACTAGAACTCTAAGATACGTAGACATCTGCAAACGCTATATCCTAGCATGGAAGTGTCGCATTTACATTCATTTGAAGTGAATACGAGGTATACATGACGCTTCGCAATGAATATTATACCTTATCATGAAACATAGAAGAGAGATGCGATATCGCGTTTTAGGAAGCATTGGAACTCTATTGCTGCGATACGTAGACATCTGCAAACGCTATTTCCTAGCATGGAAGTGTCGCATTTACATGTTTTTGATGTGAATACGAGATATACATGACACTTCGCAATGAATATTATATCTTCTCATGAAACATAGCAGTGAGATGCGATATCGCGTTTTAAGAAGCATTAGAACTCTATTGCTACGATACGTAGACATCTGCAAACGCTATTTCCTAGCATGGAAGTGTCTTATTTACGTTCTTTTGAAGTGAGTACGAGGTATACATAACACTCCATAATGAATATTATATCTTCTCATGAAACATAGAAGAGAGATGCGATATCGCGTTTTAGGAAGCATTGGAACACTGTTGCTGCGATACGTAGACATCTGCAAACGCTATTTCCTAGCATGGAAGTGTCGCATTTACATTCTTTTGATGTGAATACGAGATATACATGACACTTCGCAATGAATATTATATCTTATCATGAAACATAGGAATGAGGTGCTATATCGAGTTTTGAGAAGCATTAGAACTCTATTGCCTATATACGTAAACATCTGCAAACTCTATTTCCTAGCAAGGAAATTTCGCACTTACATTCCACTGAAGTGAATACGAGGTATACATAACATTACACAATGAATATTATACCTTATTACGAAACATAGAAATGAAATACGACATCTCGTTTTAAGAAGCATTAGTACTCTATTGCTGTGATACGTAGACATCTGCAAACAATATTTCCTAGCAAGGAAGTGTCGCATTTACATTCTTCTGAAGTGAATACGAGGTATACATGGCACTTCGCAATGAATATTATACCTTATCATGAAACATAGAAGAGAGATGCGATATCGCGTTTTAGGAAGCATTGGAACTCTATTGCTGCGATACGTAGACATCTGCAAACGCTATTTCCTAACATGGAAGTGTCGCATTTACATGTTTTTGATGTGAATACGAGATATACATGACACTTCGCAATGAATATTATATCTTCTCATGAAACATAGCAGTGAGATGCGATATCGCGTTTTAAGAAGCATTAGAACTCTATTGCTACGATACGTAGACATCTGCAAACGCTATTTCCTAGGATGGAAGGGTCGCATTTACATTCTTTTGAAGTGAGTACGAGGTATACATAACACTCCATAATGAATATTATATCTTATGATGAAACATAGCAGTGAGATGCGATATCGCGTTTTAAGAAGCATTAGAACTCTATTGCTACGATACGTAGACATCTGCAAAAGCTATTTCCTAGCATGGAAGTGTCGCATTTACATTCATTTGAAGTGAATACGAGGTACACATGACACTTCGCAATGAATATTATACCTTATCATGAAACAGAGCAGTGAGATGCGATATCGCGTTTTAGGAAGCATTAGAACTCTATTGCTACGATACGTAGACATCTGCAAACGGAATTTTCCTAGCATGGAAGGGTCGCATTTACATTCATTTGAAGTGAATACGTGGTATACATGACACTTCGTAATGAATATTATACCTTATCATGAAACATAGAAGAGTGATGCGATATCGCGTTTTAGGAAGCATTGGATCTCTATTGCTGCGATACGTGGAAAACTGCAAACGCTATTTCCTAGCATGGAAGTGACGCATTTACATTCTTTTGAAGTGAACACGAGGTATACATGACATTTCGCAATGAATATTATATCTTATCATGAAACATAGGAATGAGTTGCGACATCAGTTTTAAGAAGCATTAGAGCTCTATTGCTACGATACGCAGACATCTGCAAAGGCTATTCCCTAGCATGGAAGGGTCGCATTTACTTTCTTTTGAAGTGAGTACGAGGTATACATATCACTCCATAATGAATATTATATCCTATCATGCAACATCGCAGTGAGATGCGATATCGCGTTTTAAGAAGCATTAGAACTCTATTGCTACGATACGTAGACATCTGCAAACGCTATTTCCTAGCATGGAAGTGTCGCATTTACATTCATTTGAAGTGAATACGAGGTATACATGACACTTCGCTATGAATATTATATCTTATCATGAAACATAGAAGTGTGATGCGATATCGCATTTTAAGAAGCATTAGAACCCTATTGCTACGATACGTAGACATTTGCAAACGCCACTTCCTAGCATGGAAGTGTCGCATTTACATTCTTTTGAAGTGAATACGAGGTATACATGACACTTCGCAATGAATATTATATCTTATCATGAAACATAGAAGTGAGATGCGATATCGCGTTCTAAGAAGCACTAGAACTCTACGATACGTAGACATCTGCAAACGCTATTTCCTAGCATGGAAGTGTCGCATTTACATTCATTTGAAGTGAATACGAGGTATACATGACGCTTCGCAATGAATATTATACCTTATCATGAAACATAGAAGAGAGATGCGATATCGCGTTTTAGGAAGCATTGGAACTCTATTGCTGCGATACGTAGACATCTGCAAACGCTATTTCCTAGCATGGAAGTGTCGCATTTACATGTTTTTGATGTGAATACGAGATATACATGACACTTCGCAATGAATATTATATCTTCTCATGAAACATAGCAGTGAGATGCGATATCGCGTTTTAAGAAGCATTAGAACTCTATTGCTACGATACGTAGACATCTGCAAACGCTATTTCCTAGCATGGAAGTGTCTTATTTACGTTCTTTTGAAGTGAATACGAGGTATACATGACACTTCGCAATGAATATTATATCTTATCATGAAACATAGATGTGAGATGCGATATCGCGTTTTAAGAGGCATTAGAACTCTATTGCTACGATACGTAGACATCTGCAAAACGCTATTTCCTAGCATGGAAGTGTCGCATTTACATTCTTTTGAAGTGAATATGAGGTATACATGACACTTCGCAATGAATATTATATCTTATCATGAAACATAGGAGTGAGATGCGATATCGCGTTCTAAGAAGCATTAGAACTCTATTGCTGCGATACGTAGACATCTGCAAACGCTATTTCCTAGCATGGAAGTGTCGCATTTACATTCTTTTGATGTGAATACGAGATATACATGACACTTCGCAATGAATATTATATCTTATCATGAAACATAGAAGTGAGATGCGATATCGCGTTCTAAGAAGCACTAGAACTCTATTGCTACGATACGTAGACATCTGCAAACGCTATTTCCTAGGATGGAAGGGTCGCATTTACATTCTTTTGAAGTGAGTACGAGGTATACATAACACTCCATAATGAATATTATATCTTCTCATGAAACATAGCAGTGAGATGCGATATCGCGTCTTAAGAAGCATTAGAACTCTATTGCTACGATACGTAGACATCTGCAAACGCTATTTCCTAGCATGGAAGTGTCGCATTTACATTCATTTGAAGTGAATACGAGGTATACATGACGCTTCGCAATGAATATTATACCTTATCATGAAACATATCAGTGAGATGCGATATCGCGTTTTAGGAAGCATTAGAACTCTATTGCTACGATACGTAGACATCTGCAAACGCAATTTTCCTAGCATGGAAGTGTCGCATTTACATTCATTTGAAGTGAATACGTGGTATACGTGACAAATCGTAATGAATATTATACCTTATCATGAAACATAGAAGAGTGATGCGATATCGCGTTTTAGGAAGCATTGGATCTCTATTGCTGCGATACGTAGACATCTGCAAACGCTATTTCCTAGCATGGAAGTGTCGCATTTACATTCTTTTGAAGTGAATACGAGGTATACATTACACTTCGCAATGAATATTATATCTTATCATGAAACATAGGAATGAGGTGCTATATCGCGTTTTGAGAAGCATTAGAACTCTATTGCTACGATACGTAGACATCTGCAAACGCTATTTCCTAGCATGGAAGTGTCGCATTTACATTCTTTTGAAGTGAATACGAGGTATACATGACACTTCGCAATGAATATTATATCTTATCATGAAACATAGGAACGAGTTGCGACATCTCGTTTTAAGAAGCATTGGAACTCTATTGCTACGATACGCAGACATCTGCAAACGCTATTTCCTAGCATGGAAGTGTCGCATTTACATTCATTTGAAGTGAATACGAGGTATACATGACACTTCGAAATGAATATTATACCTTATCATGAAACATAGAGCAGTAATGCGATATCGCGTTTTAGGAAGCATTGGATCTCTATTGCTGCGATACGTAGACATCTGCAAACGCTATTTCCTAGCATGGAAGTGTCGCATTTACATTCTTTTGAAGTGAATACGAGGTATACATGACACTTCGCAATGAATATTATACCTTATCGTGAAACATAGGAGAGATATGCGATATCGCGTTTTAGGAAGCATTGGAACTCTATTGCTGCGATACGTAGACATCTGCATCTGCTATTTCCTAGCATGGAAGTGTCGCATTTACATTCTTTTGATGTGAATACGAGATATACATGACACTTCGCAATGAATATTATATCTTATCATGAAACATAGGAATGAGGTGCTATATCGAGTTTTGAGAAGCATTAGCACTCTACTGCCTATATACGTAGACATCTGCAAACTCTATTTTCTAGCAAGGAAATTTCGCACTTACATTCCTCTGAAGTGAATACGAGGTATACATAACATTACACAATGAATATTATATCTTATTACGAAACATAGAAATGAAATACGACATCTCGTTTTAAGAAGCATTAGTACTCTATTGCTATGATACGTAGACATCTGCAAACAATATTTCCTAGCAAGGAAGTGTCGCATTTACATTCTTGTGAAGTGAATACGAGGTATACATGACGCTTCGCAATGAATATTATACCTTCTCATGAAACATAGAAGAGAGATGCGATATCGCGTTTTAGGAAGCATTGGAACTCTATTGCTGCGATACGTAGACATCTGCAAACGCTATTTCCTAGCATGGAAGTGTCGCATTTACATTCTTTTGATGTGAATACGAGATATACATGACACTTCGCAATGAATATTATATCTTATCATGAAACATAGAAGTGAGATGCGATATCGCGGTCTAAGAAGCACTAGAACTCTATTGCTACGATACGTAGACATCTGCAAACGCTATTTCCTAGGATGGAAGGGTCGCATTTACATTCTTTTGAAGTGAGTACGAGGTATACATAGCACTCCATAATGAATATTATATCTTCTCATGAAACATAGCAGTGAGATGCGATATCGCGTTTAAAGAAGCATTAGAACTCTATTGCTACGATACGTAGACATCTGCAAACGCTATTTCCTAGCATGGAAGTGTCGCATTTACATTCTTTTGAAGTGAATACGAGGTATACATGACACTTCGCAATGAATATTATATCTTATCATGAAACATAGGAATGAGGTGCTATATCGCGTTTTGAGAAGCATTAGAACTCTATTGCTACGATACGTAGACATCTGCAAACGCTATTTCCTAGCATGGAAGTGTCGCATTTACATTCTTTTGAAGTGAATACGAGGTTTACATGACACTTCGCACTGAATATTATATCTTATCATGAAACATAGGAATGAGTTGCGACATCTCGTTTTAAGAAGCATTAGAACTCTATTGCTGCGATACGCAGACTTCTGCAAACGCTATTTCCTAGCATGGAAGTGTCGCATTTACATTCATTTGAAGTGAATACGAGGTATACATGACACTTCGAAATGAATATTATACCTTATCATGAAACATAGAACAGTAATGCGATATCGCGTTTTAGGAAACATTGGATCTCTATTGCTGCGATACGTAGACATCTGCAAACGCTATTTCCTAGCATGGAAGTGTCGCATTTACATTCTTTTGAAGTGAATACGAGGTATACATGACACTTCGCAATGAATATTATATCTTATCATGAAACATAGCAGTGAGATGCGATATCGCGTTTTAAGAAGCATTAGTACTCTATTGCTACGATACGTAGACATCTGCAAACGCTATTTCCTAGCATGGAAGTGTCGCATTTACATTCATTTGAAGTGAATACGAGGTATACATGACACTTCGTAATGAATATTATACCATATCATGAAACATAGAAGAGTGATGCGATATCGCGTTTTAGGAAGCATTGGAACTCCATTGCTGCGATACGTAGACATCTGCAAACGCTATTTCCTAGCATGGAAGTGTCGCATTTACATTCTTTTGATGTGAATACGAGATATACATGACACTTCGCAATGAATATTATATCTTCTCATGAAACATAGCAGTGACATGCGATATCGCGTTTTAAGAAGCATTAGAACTCTATTGCTACGATACGTAGACATCTGCAAACGCTATTTCCTAGCATGGAAGTGTCTTATTTACGTTCTTTTGAAGTGAATACGAGGTATACATGACACTTCGCAATGAATATTATATCTTATCATGAAACATAGATGTGAGATGCGATATCGCGTTTTAAGAAGCATTAGAACTCTATTGCTACGATACGTAGACATCTGCAAAACGCTATTTCCTAGCATGGAAGTGTCGCATTTACATTCTTTTGAAGTGAATATGAGGTATACATGACACTTCGCACTGAATATTATATCTTATCATGAAACATAGAAGTGAGATGCGATATCGCGTTCTAAGAAGCATTAGAACTCTATTGCTGCGATACGCAGACATCTGCAAACGCTATTTCCTAGCATGGAAGTGTCGCATTTACATTCTTGTGATGTGAATACGAGATATACATGACACTTCGCAATGAATATTATATCTTATCATGAAACATAGAAGTGAGATTCGATATCGCGTTCTAAGAAGCACTAGAACTCTATTGCTACGATACGTAGACATCTGCAAACGCTATTTCCTAGCATGGAAATGTCGCATTTACATTCATTTGAAGTGAATACGAGGTATACATGACGCTTCGCAATGAATATTATACCTTATCATGAAACATAAAAGAGAGATGCGATATCGCGTTTTAGGAAGCATTGGAACTCTATTGCTGCGATACGTAGACATCTGCAAACGCTATTTCCTAGCATGGAAGTGTCGCATTTACATGTTTTTGATGTGAATACGAGATATACATGACACTTCGCAATGAATATTATATCTTCTCATGAAACATAGCAGTGAGATGCGATATCGCGTTTTAAGAAGCATTAGAACTCTATTGCTACGATACGTAGACATCTGCAAACGCTATTTCCTAGCATGGAAGTGTCGCATTTACATTCTTTTGAAGTGAATATGAGGTATACATGACACTTCGCACTGAATATTATATCTTATCATGAAACATAGGAATGAGTTGCGACATCTCGTTTTAAGAAGCATTAGAACTCTATTGCTACGATACGTAGACATCTGCAAACGCTATTTCCTAGCATGGAAGTGTCGCACTTACATTCCACTGAAGTGAATACAAGGTATACATAACATTACACAATGAATATTATATCTTATTACGGAACATAGAAATGAAATACGACATCTCGTTTTAAGAAGCATTAGTACTCTATTGCTGTGATACGTAGACATCTGCAAACGCTATTTCCTAGCATGGAAGTGTCTTATTTACGTTCTTTTGAAGTGAATACGAGGTATACATGACAGTTCGCAATGAATATTATATCTTATCATGAAACATAGAAAAGTGATGCGATATCGCGTTTTAGGAAGCATTGGATCTCTATTGCTGCGATACGTAGACATCTGCAAACGCTATTTCCTAGCATGGAAGTGTCGCATTTACATTCTTTTGAAGTGAATACGAGGTATACATGACACTTCGCAATGAATATTATACCTTAAATAATAACGCTATTTCCTATATTATATAAATATAAACGCTATTTCCTAGCATGGAAGTGTCTTATTTACGTTCTTTTGAAGTGAATACGAGGTATACATGACACTTCGCAATGAATATTATATCTTATCATGAAACATAGATGTGAGATGCGATATCGCGTTTTAAGAGGCATTAGAACTCTATTGCTACGATACGTAGACATCTGCAAAACGCTATTTCCTAGCATGGAAGTGTCTTATGTACGTTCTTTTGAAGTGAATACGAGGTATACATGACACTTCGCAATGAATATTATATCTTATCATGAAACATAGATGTGAGATGCGATATCGCGTTTTAAGAAGCATTAGAACTCTATTGCTACGATACGCAGACATCTGCAAACGCTATTTCCTAGCATGGAAGTGTCGCATTTACATTCTTGTGATGTGAATACGAGATATACATGACACTTCGCAATGAATATTATATCTTATCATGAAACATAGAAGTGAGATTCGATATCGCGTTCTAAGAAGCACTAGAACTCTATTGCTACGATACGTAGACATCTGCAAACGCTATTTCCTAGCATGGAAATGTCGCATTTACATTCATTTGAAGTGAATACGAGGTATACATGACGCTTCGCAATGAATATTATACCTTATCATGAAACATAAAAGAGAGATGCGATATCGCGTTTTAGGAAGCATTGGAACTCTATTGCTGCGATACGTAGACATCTGCAAACGCTATTTCCTAGCATGGAAGTGTCGCATTTACATGTTTTTGATGTGAATACGAGATATACATGACACTTCGCAATGAATATTATATCTTCTCATGAAACATAGCAGTGAGATGCGATATCGCGTTTTAAGAAGCATTAGAACTCTATTGCTACGATACGTAGACATCTGCAAACGCTATTTCCTAGCATGGAAGTGTCGCATTTACATTCTTTTGAAGTGAATATGAGGTATACATGACACTTCGCACTGAATATTATATCTTATCATGAAACATAGGAATGAGTTGCGACATCTCGTTTTAAGAAGCATTAGAACTCTATTGCTACGATACGTAGACATCTGCAAACGCTATTTCCTAGCATGGAAGTGTCGCACTTACATTCCACTGAAGTGAATACAAGGTGTACATAACATTACACAATGAATATTATATCTTATTACGGAACATAGAAATGAAATACGACATCTCGTTTTAAGAAGCATTAGTACTCTATTGCTGTGATACGTAGACATCTGCAAACGCTATTTCCTAGCATGGAAGTGTCTTATTTACGTTCTTTTGAAGTGAATACGAGGTATACATGACAGTTCGCAATGAATATTATATCTTATCATGAAACATAGAAAAGTGATGCGATATCGCGTTTTAGGAAGCATTGGATCTCTATTGCTGCGATACGTAGACATCTGCAAACGCTATTTCCTAGCATGGAAGTGTCGCATTTACATTCTTTTGAAGTGAATACGAGGTATACATGACACTTCGCAATGAATATTATACCTTAAATAATAACGCTATTTCCTATATTATATAAATATAAACGCTATTTCCTAGCATGGAAGTGTCGCATTTACATTCTTTTGATGTGAATACGAGATATACATGACACTTCGCAATGAATATTATATCTTCTCATGAAACATAGCAGTGAGATGCGATATCGCGTTTTAAGAAGCATTAGAACTCTATTGCTACGATACGTAGACATCTGCAAACGCTATTTCCTAGCATGGAAGTGTCTTATGTACGTTCTTTTGAAGTGAATACGAGGTATACATGACACTTCGCAATGAATATTATATCTTATCATGAAACATAGATGTGAGATGCGATATCGCGTTTTAAGAAGCATTAGAACTCTATTGCTACGATACGTAGACATCTGCAAAACGCTATTTCCTAGCATGGAAGTGTCGCATTTACATTCTTTTGAAGTGAATGTGAGGTATACATGACACTTCGCAATGAATATTATATCTTATCATGAAACATAGATGTGAGATGCGATATCGCGTTTTAAGAAGCATTAGAACTCTATTGCTACGATACGTAGACATCTGCAAAACGCTATTTCCTAGCATGGAAGTGTCGCATTTACATTCTTTTGAAGTGAATATGAGGTATACATGACACATCGCAATGAATATTATATCTTATCATGAAACATAGAAGTGAGATGCGATATCGCGTTCTAAGAAGCATTAGAACTCTATTGCTGCGATACGTAGACATCTGCAAACGCTATTTCCTAGCATGGAAGTGTCGCATTTACATTCTTTTGATGTGAATACGAGATATACATGACACTTCGCAATGAATATTATATCTTATCATGAAACATAGAAGTGAGATGCGATATCGCGTTCTAAGAAGCACTAGAACTCTATTGCTACGATACGTAGACATCTGCAAACGCTATTTCCTAGGATGGAAGGGTCGCATTTACATTCTTTTGAAGTGAGTACGAGGTATACATAACACTCCATAATGAATATTATATCTTCTCATGAAACACAGCAGTGAGATGCGATATCGCGTTTTAAGATGCATTAGAACTCTATTGCTACGATACGTAGACATCTGCAAACGCTATTTCCTAGCATGGAAGTGTCGCATTTCCATTCATTTGAAGTGAATACGAGGTATACGTGACGCTTCGCAATGAATATTATACCTTATCATGAAACATAGCAGTGAGATGCGATATCGCGTTTTAGGAAGCATTAGAACTCTATTGCTACGATACGTAGACATCTGCAAACGCAATTTTCCTAGCATGGAAGTGTCGCATTTACATTCATTTGAAGTGAATACGTGGTATACGTGACACTTCGTAATGAATATTATACCTTATCATGAAACATAGAAGAGTGATGCGATATCGCGTTTTAGGAAGCATTGGATCTCTATTGCTGCGATACGTAGACATCTGCAAACGCTATTTCCTAGCATGGAAGTGTGGCATTTACATTCTTTTGAAGTGAATACGAGGTATACATGACACTTCGCAATGAATATTATATCTTATCATGAAACATAGGAATGAGGTGCTATATCGCGTTTTGAGAAGCATTAGAACTCTATTGCTACGATACGTAGACATCTGCAAACGCTATTTCCTAGCATGGAAGTGTCGCATTTACATTCTTTTGAAGTGAATACGAGGTATACATGACACTTCGCAATGAATATTATATCTTATCATGAAACATAGCAGTGAGATGCGATATCGCGTTTTAAGAAGCATTAGAAATCTATTGCTACGATACGTAGACATCTGCAAACGCTATTTCCTAGCATGGAAATGTCGCATTTACATTCATTTGAACCGAATACGAGGTATACATGACGCTTCGCAATGAATATTATACCTTATCATGAAACATAGAAGAGAGATGCGATGTCGCGTTTTAGGAAGCATTGGAACTCTATTGCTGCGATACGTAGACATCTGCAAACGCTATTTCCTAGCATGGAAGTGTCGCATTTACATTCTTTTGATGTGAATACGAGATATACATGACACTTCGCAATGAATATTATATCTTATCATGAAACATAGAAGTGAGATGCGATATCGCGTTCTAAGAAGCACTAGAACTCTATTGCTACGATACGTAGACATCTGCAAACGCTATTTCCTAGCATGGAAGTGTCGCATTTACATTCTTTTGAAGTGAATACGAGGTATACATGACACTTCGCAATGAATATTATATCTTATCATGAAACATAGGAATGAGGTGCTATATCGCGTTTTGAGAAGCATTAGAACTCTATTGCTACGATACGTAGACATCTGCAAACGCTATTTCCTAGCATGGAAGTGTCGCATTTACATTCTTTTGAAGTGAATACGAGGTATACATGACACTTCGCAATGAATATTATATCTTATCATGAAACATAGGAATGAGTTGCGACATCTCGTTTTAAGAAGCATTAGAACTCTATTGCTACGATACGCAGACATCTGCAAACGCTATTTCCTAGCATGGAAGTGTCGCATTTACATTCATTTGAAGTGAATACGAGGTATACATGACACTTCGAAATGAATATTATACCTTATCATGAAACATAGAACAGTAATGCGTTATCGCGTTTTAGGAAGCATTGGATCTCTATTGCTGCGATACGTAGACATCTGCAAACGCTATTTCCTAGCATGGAAGTGTCGCATTTACATTCTTTTGAAGTGAATACGGGGTATACATGACACTTCGCAATGAATATTATACCTTATCGTGAAACATAGATGAGATATGCGATATCGCGTTTTAGGAAGCATTGGAACTCTATTGCTGCGATACGTAGACATCTGCAAACGCTATTTCCTAGCATGGAAGTGTCGCATTTACATTCTTTTGAAGTGAATACGAGGTATACATGACACTTCGCAATGAATATTATACCTTAAATAATAACGCTATTTCCTATATTATATAAATATAAACGCTATTTCCTAGCATGGAAGTGTCGCATTTACATTCTTTTGATGTGAATACGAGATATACATGACACTTCGCAATGAATATTATATCTTCTCATGAAACATAGCAGTGAGATGCGATATCGCGTTTTAAGAAGCATTAGAACTCTATTGCTACGATACGTAGACATCTGCAAACGCTATTTCCTAGCATGGAAGTGTCTTATGTACGTTCTTTTGAAGTGAATACGAGGTATACATGACACTTCGCAATGAATATTATACCTTATCGTGAAACATAGAAGAGATATGCGATATCGCGTTTTAGGAAGCATTGGAACTCTATTGCTACGATACGTAGACATCTGCAAAGGCTATTCCCTAGCATGGAAGGGTCGCATTTACTTTCTTTTGAAGTGAGTACGAGGTATACATATCACTCCATAATGAATATTATATCCTATCATGAAACATAGCAGTGAGATGCGATATCGCGTTTTAAGAAGCATTAGAACTCTATTGCTACGATACGTAGACATCTGCAAACGCTATTTCCTAGCATGGAAGTGTCGCATTTACATTCATTTGAAGTGAATACGAGGTATACATGACACTTCGCTATGAAAATTATACCTTGTCATGAAACATAGAAGATTGATGCGATATCGCGTTTTAGGAAGCATTGGATCTCTATTGCTGCGATACGTAGACATCTGCAAACGCTATTTCCTAGCATGGAAGTGTCGCATTTACATTCATTTGAAGTGAATACGAGGTATACATGACACTTCGTAATGAATATTATACCTTATCATGAAACATAGAAGAGTGAGGCGATATCGCGTTTTAGGAAGCATTGGATCTCTATTGCTGCGATACGTAGACATCTGCAAACGCTATTTCCTAGCATGGAAGTGTCGCATTTACATTCATTTGAAGTGAATACGAGGTATACATGACACTTCGCAATGAATATTATATCTTATCATGAAACATAGGAATGAGGTGCTGTATCGCGTTTTGAGAAGCATTAGAACTCTATTGCTACGATACGTAGACATCTGCAAACGCTATTTCCTAGCATGGAAGTGTCGCATTTACATTCATTTGAAGTGAATACGAGGTATACATGACACCTCGTAATGAATATTATACCTTATCATGAAACATAGAGGAGTGATGCGATATCGCGTTTTAGGAAGCATTGGATCTCTGTTGCTGCGATACGTAGACATCTGCAAACGCTATTTCCTAGCATGGAAGTGTCGCATTTACATTCTTTTGAAGTGAATACGAGGTATACATGACACTTCGCAATGAATATTATACCTTATCGTGAAACATAGAAGAGAGATGCGATATCGCGTTTTAGGAAGCATTGGAACTCTATTGCTGCGATACGTAGACATCTGCAAACGCTATTTCCTAGCATGGAAGTGTCGCATTTACATTCTTTTGAAGTGAATACGAGGTATACATGACACTTCGCAATGAATATTATATCTTATCATGAAACATAGAAGTGAGATGCGATATGGCATTTTCAGAATCATTAGAACTCTATTGTTTCGACACGTAGTCATCTGGAAACGCTATTTCCTAGCAAGGAAGTGTCGCATTTACATCCTTTTGAAGTGAATACGAGGTATACATGACACTTCGCAATGAATATTATATCTGATCATGAAACATAGAAATGTGATGCGACATCTCGTTTTAAGAAGCATTAGAACCCTATTGCTACGATACGCAGACATCTGCAAACGCTATTTCCTAGCATGGAAGTGTCGCATTTACATTCATTTGTAGTGAATACGAGGTATACATGACACTTCGAAATGAATATTATACCTTATCATGAAACATAGAAGAGTGATGCGATATCGCGTTTTAGGAAGCATTGGATCTCTATTGCTGCGATACGTAGACATCTGCAAACGCTATTTCCTAGCATGGATGTGTCGCATTTACATTCTTTTGAAGTGAATTCGAGGTATACATGACACTTCGCAATGAATATTATATCTTATCATGAAACATAGGAATGAGGTGCTATATCGCGTTTTGAGAAGCATTAGAACTCTATTGCTACGATACGTAGACATCTGCAAACGCTATTTCCTAGCATGGAAGTGTCGCATTTACATTCTTTTGAAGTGAATACGAGGTACACATGACACTTCGCAATGAATATTATACCTTATCGTGAAACATAGAAGAGAGATGCGATATCGCGTATTAGGAAGCATTGGAACTCTATTGCTGCGATACTTAGACATCTGCAAACGCTATTTCCTAGCATGGAAGTGTCGCATTTACATTCTATTGATGTGAATACGTGATATGCATGACACTTCGCAATGAATATTATATCTTATCATGAAACATAGCAGTGAGATGCGATATCGCGTTTTAAGAAGCATTAGAAATCTAGTGCTACGATACGTAGACATCTGCAAACGCTATTTCCTAGCATGGAAGTGTCGCATTTACATTCATTTGAAGTGAATACGAGGTATACATGACGCTTCGCAATGAATATTATACCTTATCATGAAACATAGAAGAGAGATGCGATATCGCGTTTTAGGAAGCATTGGAACTCTATTGCTGCGATACGTAGACATCTGCAAACGCTATTTCCTAGCATGGAAGTGTCGCATTTACATGTTTTTGGTGTGAATACGAGATATACATGACACTTCGCAATGAATATTATATCTTCTCATGAAACATAGCAGTGAGATGCGATATCGCGTTTTAAGAAGCATTAGAACTCTATTGCTACGATACGTAGACATCTGCAAACGCTATTTCCTAGCATGGAAGTGTCTTATTTACGTTCTTTTGAAGTGAATACGAGGTATACATGACACTTCGCAATGAATATTATATCTTATCATGAAACATAGATGTGAGATGCGATATCGCGTTTTAAGAGGCATTAGAACTCTATTGCTACGATACGTAGACATCTGCAAAACGCTATTTCCTAGCATGGAAGTGTCGCATTTACATTCTTTTGAAGTGAATATGAGGTATACATGACACTTCGCAATGAATATTATATCTTATCATGAAACATAGAAGTGAGATGCGATATCGCGTTCTAAGAAGCATTAGAACTCTATTGCTGCGATACGTAGACATCTGCAAACGCTATTTCCTAGCATGGAAGTGTCGCATTTACATTCTTTTGATGTGAATACGAGATATACATGACACTTCGCAATGAATATTATATCTTATCATGAAACATAGAAGTGAGATGCGATATCGCGTTCTAAGAAGCACTAGAACTCTATTGCTACGATACGTAGACATCTGCAAACGCTATTTCCTAGGATGGAAGGGTCGCATTTACATTCTTTTGAAGTGAGTACGAGGTATACATAACACTCCATAATGAATATTATATCTTCTCATGAAACATAGCAGTGAGATGCGATATCGCGTCTTAAGAAGCATTAGAACTCTATTGCTACGATACGTAGACATCTGCAAACGCTATTTCCTAGCATGGAAGTGTCGCATTTACATTCATTTGAAGTGAATACGAGGTATACATGACGCTTCGCAATTAATATTATACCTTATCATGAAACATATCAGTGAGATGCGATATCGCGTTTTAGGAAGCATTAGAACTCTATTGCTACGATACGTAGACATCTGCAAACGCAATTTTCCTAGCATGGAAGTGTCGCATTTACATTCATTTGAAGTGAATACGTGGTATACGTGACAAATCGTAATGAATATTATACCTTATCATGAAACATAGAAGAGTGATGCGATATCGCGTTTTAGGAAGCATTGGATCTCTATTGCTGCGATACGTAGACATCTGCAAACGCTATTTCCTAGCATGGAAGTGTCGCATTTACATTCTTTTGAAGTGAATACGAGGTATACATTACACTTCGCAATGAATATTATATCTTATCATGAAACATAGGAATGAGGTGCTATATCGCGTTTTGAGAAGCATTAGAACTCTATTGCTACGATACGTAGACATCTGCAAACGCTATTTCCTAGCATGGAAGTGTCGCATTTACATTCTTTTGAAGTGAATACGAGGTATACATGACACTTCGCAATGAATATTATATCTTATCATGAAACATAGGAACGAGTTGCGACATCTCGTTTTAAGAAGCATTGGAACTCTATTGCTACGATACGCAGACATCTGCAAACGCTATTTCCTAGCATGGAAGTGTCGCATTTACATTCATTTGAAGTGAATACGAGGTATACATGACACTTCGAAATGAATATTATACCTTATCATGAAACATAGAGCAGTAATGCGATATCGCGTTTTAGGAAGCATTGGATCTCTATTGCTGCGATACGTAGACATCTGCAAACGCTATTTCCTAGCATGGAAGTGTCGCATTTACATTCTTTTGAAGTGAATACGAGGTATACATGACACTTCGCAATGAATATTATACCTTATCGTGAAACATAGGAGAGATATGCGATATCGCGTTTTAGGAAGCATTGGAACTCTATTGCTGCGATACGTAGACATCTGCAACTGCTATTTCCTAGCATGGAAGTGTCGCATTTACATTCTTTTGATGTGAATACGAGATATACATGACACTTCGCAATGAATATTATATCTTATCATGAAACATAGGAATGAGGTGCTATATCGAGTTTTGAGAAGCATTAGCACTCTACTGCCTATATACGTAGACATCTGCAAACTCTATTTTCTAGCAAGGAAATTTCGCACTTACATTCCTCTGAAGTGAATACGAGGTATACATAACATTACACAATGAATATTATATCTTATTACGAAACATAGAAATGAAATACGACATCTCGTTTTAAGAAGCATTAGTACTCTATTGCTATGATACGTAGACATCTGCAAACAATATTTCCTAGCAAGGAAGTGTCGCATTTACATTCTTGTGAAGTGAATACGAGGTATACATGACGCTTCGCAATGAATATTATACCTTCTCATGAAACATAGAAGAGAGATGCGATATCGCGTTTTAGGAAGCATTGGAACTCTATTGCTGCGATACGTAGACATCTGCAAACGCTATTTCCTAGCATGGAAGTATCGCATTTACATTCTTTTGATGTGAATACGAGATATACATGACACTTCGCAATGAATATTATATCTTATCATGAAACATAGAAGTGAGATGCGATATCGCGGTCTAAGAAGCACTAGAACTCTATTGCTACGATACGTAGACATCTGCAAACGCTATTTCCTAGGATGGAAGGGTCGCATTTACATTCTTTTGAAGTGAGTACGAGGTATACATAGCACTCCATAATGAATATTATATCTTCTCATGAAACATAGCAGTGAGATGCGATATCGCGTTTAAAGAAGCATTAGAACTCTATTGTTACGATACGTAGACATCTGCAAACGCTATTTCCTAGCATGGAAGTGTCGCATTTACATTCTTTTGAAGTGAATACGAGGTATACATGACACTTCGCAATGAATATTATATCTTATCATGAAACATAGGAATGAGGTGCTATATCGCGTTTTGAGAAGCATTAGAACTCTATTGCTACGATACGTAGACATCTGCAAACGCTATTTCCTAGCATGGAAGTGTCGCATTTACATTCTTTTGAAGTGAATACGAGGTTTACATGACACTTCGCACTGAATATTATATCTTATCATGAAACATAGGAATGAGTTGCGACATCTCGTTTTAAGAAGCATTAGATCTCTATTGCTACGATACGTAGACATCTGCAAACGCTATTTCCTAGCATGGAAGTGTCGCACTTACATTCCACTGAAGTGAATACAAGGTATACATAACATTACACAATGAATATTATATCTTATTACGGAACAAAGAAATGAAATACGACATCTCGTTTTAAGAAGCATTAGTACTCTATTGCTGTGATACGTAGACATCTGCAAACGCTATTTCCTAGCATGGAAGTGTCTTATTTACGTTCTTTTGAAGTGAATACGAGGTATACATGACAGTTCGCAATGAATATTATATCTTATCATGAAACATAGAAAAGTGATGCGATATCGCGTTTTAGGAAGCATTGGATCTCTATTGCTGCGATACGTAGACATCTGCAAACGCTATTTCCTAGCATGGAAGTGTCGCATTTACATTCTTTTGAAGTGAATACGAGGTATACATGACACTTCGCAATGAATATTATACCTTAAATAATAACGCTATTTCCTATATTATATAAATATAAACGCTATTTCCTAGCATGGAAGTGTCGCATTTACATTCTTTTGATATGAATACGAGATATACATGACACTTCGCAATGAATATTATATCTTCTCATGAAACATAGCAGTGAGATGCGATATCGCGTTTTAAGAAGCATTAGAACTCTATTGCTACGATACGTAGACATCTGCAAACGCTATTTCCTAGCATGGAAGTGTCTTATGTACGTTCTTTTGAAGTGAATACGAGGTATACATGACACTTCGCAATGAATATTATATCTTATCATGAAACATAGATGTGAGATGCGATATCGCGTTTTAAGAAGCATTAGAACTCTATTGCTACGATACGTAGACATCTGCAAACGCTATTTCCTAGCATGGAAGTGTCTTATTTACGTTCTTTTGAAGTGAATACGAGGTATACATGACACTTCGCAATGAATATTATATCTTATCATGAAACATAGATGTGAGATGCGATATCGCGTTTTAAGAAGCATTAGAACTCTATTGCTACGATACGTAGACATCTGCAAAACGCTATTTCCTAGCATGGAAGTGTCGCATTTACATTCTTTTGAAGTGAATATGAGGTATACATGACACATCGCAATGAATATTATATCTTATCATGAAACATAGAAGTGAGATGCGATATCGCGTTCTAAGAAGCATTAGAACTCTATTGCTGCGATACGTAGACATCTGCAAACGCTATTTCCTAGCATGGAAGTGTCGCATTTACATTCTTTTGATGTGAATACGAGATATACATGACACTTCGCAATGAATATTATATCTTATCATGAAACATAGAAGTGAGATGCGATATCGCGTTCTAAGAAGCACTAGAACTCTATTGCTACGATACGTAGACATCTGCAAACGCTATTTCCTAGGATGGAAGGGTCGCATTTACATTCTTTTGAAGTGAGTACGAGGTATACATAACACTCCATAATGAATATTATATCTTCTCATGAAACACAGCAGTGAGATGCGATATCGCGTTTTAAGATGCATTAGAACTCTATTGCTACGATACGTAGACATCTGCAAACGCTATTTCCTAGCATGGAAGTGTCGCATTTCCATTCATTTGAAGTGAATACGAGGTATACGTGACGCTTCGCAATGAATATTATACCTTATCATGAAACATAGCAGTGAGATGCGATATCGCGTTTTAGGAAGCATTAGAACTCTATTGCTACGATACGTAGACATCTGCAAACGCAATTTTCCTAGCATGGAAGTGTCGCATTTACATTCATTTGAAGTGAATACGTGGTATACGTGACACTTCGTAATGAATATTATACCTTATCATGAAACATAGAAGAGTGATGCGATATCGCGTTTTAGGAAGCATTGGATCTCTATTGCTGCGATACGTAGACATCTGCAAACGCTATTTCCTAGCATGGAAGTGTGGCATTTACATTCTTTTGAAGTGAATACGAGGTATACATGACACTTCGCAATGAATATTATATCTTATCATGAAACATAGAAGTGAGATGCGATATCGCGTTCTAAGAAGCACTAGAACTCTATTGCTACGATACGTAGACATCTGCAAACGCTATTTCCTAGCATGGAAGTGTCGCATTTACATTCTTTTGAAGTGAATACGAGGTATACATGACACTTCGCAATGAATATTATATCTTATCATGAAACATAGGAATGAGGTGCTATATCGCGTTTTGAGAAGCATTAGAACTCTATTGCTACGATACGTAGACATCTGCAAACGCTATTTCCTAGCATGGAAGTGTCGCATTTACATTCTTTTGAAGTGAATACGAGTATACATGACACTTCGCAATGAATATTATATCTTATCATGAAACATAGGAATGAGTTGCGACATCTCGTTTTAAGAAGCATTAGAACTCTATTGCTACGATACGCAGACATCTGCAAACGCTATTTCCTAGCATGGATGTGTCGCATTTACATTCATTTGAAGTGAATACGAGGTATACATGACACTTCGAAATGAATATTATACCTTATCATGAAACATAGAACAGTAATGCGTTATCGCGTTTTAGGAAGCATTGGATCTCTATTGCTGCGATACGTAGACATCTGCAAACGCTATTTCCTAGCATGGAAGTGTCGCATTTACATTCTTTTGAAGTGAATACGAGGTATACATGACACTTCGCAATGAATATTATACCTTATCGTGAAACATAGATGAGATATGCGATATCGCGTTTTAGGAAGCATTGGAACTCTATTGCTGCGATGCGTAGACATCTGCAAACGCTATTTCCTAGCATGGAAGTGTCGCATTTACATTCTTTTGAAGTGAATACGAGGTAAACATGAAACTTCGCAATGAATATTATATCTTATCATGAAACATAGCAGTGAGATGCGATATCGCGTTTTAAGAAGCATTAGTACTCTATTGCTACGATACGTAGACATCTGCAAACGCTATTTCCTAGCATGGAAGAGTCGCATTTACATTCATTTGAAGTGAATACGAGGTATACATGACACTTCGTAATGAATATTATACCATATCATGAAACATAGAAGAGTGATGCGATATCGCGTTTTAGGAAGCATTGGAACTCTATTGCTGCGATACGTAGACATCTGCAAACGCTCTTTCATAGCATGGAAGTGTCTTATTTACGTTCTTTTGAAGTGAATACGAGGTATACATGACAGTTCGCAATGAATATTATATCTTATCATGAAACATAGAAGAGTGATGCGATATCGCGTTTTAGGAAGCATTGGATCTCTATTGCTGCGATACGTAGACACCTGCAAACGCTATTTCCTAGCATGGAAGTGTCGCATTTACATTCTTTTGAAGTGAATACGAGGTATACATGACACTTCGCAATGAATATTATACCTTAAATAATAACGCTATTTCCTATATTATATAAATATAAACGCTATTTCCTAGCATGGAAGTGTCGCATTTACATTCTTTTGATGTGAATACGAGATATACATGACACTTCGCAATGAATATTATATCTTCTAATGAAACATAGCAGTAAGATGCGATATCGCGTTTTAAGAAGCATTAGAAATCTATTGCTACGATACGTAGACATCTGCAAACGCTATTTCCTAGCATGGAAGTGTCGCATTTACATGTTTTTGATGTGAATACGAGATATACATGACACTTCGCAATGAATATTATATCTTCTCATGAAACATAGGAATGAGTTGCGACATCTCGTTTTAAGAAGCATTAGAACTCTATTGCTGCGATACGCAGACATCTGCAAACGCTATTTCCTAGCATGGAAGTGTCGCATTTACATTCATTTGAAGTGAATACGAGGTATACATGACACTTCGAAATGAATATTATACCTTATCATGAAACATAGAAGAGTAATGCGATATCGCGTTTTATGAAGCATTGGATCTCTATTGCTGCGATACGTAGACATCTGCAAACGCTACTTCCTAGCATGGAAGTGTCGCATTTACATTCTTTTGAAGTGAATACGAGGTATACATGACACTTCGCAATGAATATTGTACCTTATCGTGAAACATAGAAGAGATATGCGATATCGCGTTTTAGGAAGCATTGGAACTCTATTGCTACGATACGTAGACATCTGCAAAGGCTATTCCCTAGCATGGAAGGGTCGCATTTACTTTCTTTTGAAGTGAGTACGAGGTATACATATCACTCCATAATGAATATTATATCCTATCATGAAACATAGCAGTGAGATGCGATATCGCGTTTTAAGAAGCATTAGAACTCTATTGCTACGATACGTAGACATCTGCAAACGCTATTTCCTAGCATGGAAGTGTCGCATTTACATTCATTTGAAGTGAATACGAGGTATACATGACACTTCGCTATGAAAATTATACCTTGTCATGAAACATAGAAGATTGATGCGATATCGCGTTTTAGGAAGCATTGGATCTCTATTGCTGCGATACGTAGACATCTGCAAGCGCTATTTCCTAGCATGGAAGTGTCGCATTTACATTCATTTGAAGTGAATACGAGGTATACATGACACTTCGCTATGAAAATTATACCTTGTCATGAAACATAGAAGATTGATGCGATATCGCGTTTTAGGAAGCATTGGATCTCTATTGCTGCGATACGTAGACATCTGCAAACGCTATTTCCTAGCATGGAAGTGTCGCATTTACATTCATTTGAAGTGAATACGAGGTATACATGACACTTCGCAATGAATATTATATCTTATCATGAAACATAGGAATGAGGTGCTGTATCGCGTTTTGAGAAGCATTAGAACTCTATTGCTACGATACGTAGACATCTGCAAACGCTATTTCCTAGCATGGAAGTGTCGCATTTACATTCATTTGAAGTGAATACGAGGTATACATGACACCTCGTAATGAATATTATACCTTATCATGAAACATAGAGGAGTGATGCGATATCGCGTTTTAGGAAGCATTGGATCTCTGTTGCTGCGATACGTAGACATCTGCAAACGCTATTTCCTAGCATGGAAGTGTCGCATTTACATTCTTTTGAAGTGAATACGAGGTATACATGACACTTCGCAATGAATATTATACCTTATCGTGAAACATAGAAGAGAGATGCGATATCGCGTTTTAGGAAGCATTGGAACTCTATTGCTGCGATACGTAGACATCTGCAAACGCTATTTCCTAGCATGGAAGTGTCGCATTTACATTCTTTTGAAGTGAATACGAGGTATACATGACACTTCGCAATGAATATTATATCTTATCATGAAACATAGAAGTGAGATGCGATATGGCATTTTAAGAATCATTAGAACTCTATTGTTTCGACACGTAGTCATCTGGAAACGCTATTTCCTAGCAAGGAAGTGTCGCATTTACATCCTTTTGAAGTGAATACGAGGTATACATGACACTTCGCAATGAATATTATATCTGATCATGAAACATAGAAATGTGATGCGACATCTCGTTTTAAGAAGCATTAGAACTCTATTGCTACGATACGCAGACATCTGCAAACGCTATTTCCTAGCATGGAAGTGTCGCATTTACATTCATTTGTAGTGAATACGAGGTATACATGACACTTCGAAATGACTATTATACCTTATCATGAAACATAGAAGAGTGATGCGATATCGCGTTTTAGGAAGCATTGGATCTCTATTGCTGCGATACGTAGACATCTGCAAACGCTATTTCCTAGCATGGATGTGTCGCATTTACATTCTTTTGAAGTGAATTCGAGGTATACATGACACTTCGCAATGAATATTATATCTTATCATGAAACATAGGAATGAGGTGCTATATCGCGTTTTGAGAAGCATTAGAACTCTATTGCTACGATACGTAGACATCTGCAAACGCTATTTCCTAGCATGGAAGTGTCGCATTTACATTCTTTTGAAGTGAATACGAGGTACACATGACACTTCGCAATGAATATTATACCTTATCGTGAAACATAGAAGAGAGATGCGATATCGCGTCTTAGGAAGCATTGGAACTCTATTGCTGCGATACTTAGACATCTGCAAACGCTATTTCCTAGCATGGAAGTGTCGCATTTACATTCTATTGATGTGAATACGTGATATGCATGACACTTCGCAATGAATATTATATCTTATCTTGAAACATAGGAATGAGGTGCTATATCGAGTTTTGAGAAGCATTAGAACTCTATTGCCTATATACGTAGACACCTGCAAACTCTATTTCCTAGCAAGGAAATTTCGCACTTACATTCCACTGAAGTGAATTCGAGGTAAACATAACATTACACAATGAATATTATATCTTATTACGAAACATAGAAATGAAATACGACATCTCGTTTTAAGAAGCATTAGTACTCTATTGCTGTGATACGTAGACATCTGCAAACAATATTTCCTAGCAAGGAAGTGTCGCATTTACATTCTTGTGAAGTGTAATCGAGGTATACATGACACTTCGCAATGAATATTATATCTTATCATGAAACATAGAAGTGTGATGCGATATCGCATTTTAAGAAGCATTAGAACCCTATTGCTACGATACGTAGACATCTGCAAACGCTATTTCCTAGCATGGAAGTGTCGCGTTTACATTCTTTTGAAGTGAATACGAGGTATACATGACACTTCGCAATGAATATTATATGTTATCATGAAACATAGCAGTCAGATGCGATATCGCGTTTTAAGAAGCATTAGAACTCTATTGCTACGATACGTAGACATCTGCAAACGCTATTTCCTAGCATGGAAGTGTCGCATTTACATTCATTTGAAGTGAATACGAGGTATACATGACACCTCGTAATGAATATTATACCTTATCATGAAACATAGAAGAGTGATGCGATATAGCGTTTTAGGAAGCATTGGAACTCTATTGCTGCGATACGTAGACATCTGCAAACGCTATTTCCTAGCATGGAAGTGTCGCATTTACATTCTTTTGAAGTGAAAACGAGGTATACACGACACTCCGCAATGAGTATTATATCTTATCATGAAACATAGGAATGAGGTGCTATATCGCGTTTTGAGAAGCATTAGAACTCTATTGCTACGATGCGTAGATATCTGCAAACGCTATTTCCTAGCATGGAAGTGTCGCATTTACATTCGTTTGAAGTGAATACGAGATATACATGACACTTCGCAATGAATATTATACCTTATCATCAAACATAGCAGTGAGATGCGATATCGCGTTCTAAGAAGCATTAAATCTCTATTGCTACGACACGTAGACATCTGCAAACGCTATTTCCTAGCATGGAAGTGTCGCATTTACATTCTTTTGAAGTGAATACGAGGTATACATGACACTTCGCAATGAGTATTATATCTTATCATGAAACATAGGAATGGGGTGCTATATCGCGTTTTGAGAAGCATTAGAACTCTATTGCTACGATACGTAGACATCTGCAAACGCTATTTCCTAGCATGGAAGTGTCGCGTTTTCATTCTTTTGAAGTGAATACGAGGTATACATGACACCTCGTAATGAATATTATACCTTATCATGAAACATAGAGGAGTGATGCGATATCGCGTTTTAGGAAGCATTGGAACTCTATTGCTGCGATACGTAGACATCTGCAAACGCTATTTCCTAGCATGGAAGTGTCGCATTTACATTCTTTTGAAGTGAATACGATGTATACATGACACTTCGCAATGAATATTATACCTTATCGTGAAACATAGAAGAGAGATGCGATATCGCGTTTTAGGAAGCATTGGAACTCTATTGCTGCGATACGTAGACATCTGCAAACGCTTTTTCCTAGCATGGAAGTGTCGCATTTACATTCTTTTGAAGTGAATACGAGGTATACATGACACTTCGCAATGAGTATTATATCTTATCATGAAACATAGGAATGGGGTGCTATATCGCGTATTGAGAAGCATTAGAACACTATTGCTACGATACGTAGACATCTGCAAACGCTATTTCCTAGTATGGAAGTGTCGCATTTACATTCTTTTGAAGCGAATACGAGGTATACATGACACTTCGCAATGAATATTATATCTTATCATGAAACATAGGAATGAGGTGCTATATCGCGTTTTGAGAAGCGTTAGAGCTCTATTGCTACGATACGTAGACATCTGCAAACGCTATTTCCTAGCATGGAAGAGTCTTATGTACGTTCTTTTGAAGTGAATACGAGGTATACATGACACTTCGCAATGAATATTATATCTTATCATGAAACATAGAAGTGAGATGCGATATCGCGTTCTAAGAAGCACTAGAACTCTATTGCTACGATACGTAGACATATGCATACGCTATTTCCTAGGATGGAATGGTCGCATTTACATTCTTTTGAAGTGAGTACGAGGTATACATAACACTCCATAATGAATATTATATCTTCTCATGAAACATAGCAGTGAGATGCGATATCGCGTTTTAAGAAGCATTAGAATTCTATTGCTACGATACGTAGACGTTTGCAAAGGCTATTCCCTAGCATCGAAGGGTCGCACTTACATTCTTTTGATGCGGGTACGAGGTATACATATCACTCCATAATGAATATTATATCTTATCATGAAACATAGCAGTGAGATGCGATATCGCGTTTTAAGAAGCATTAGAACTCTATTGCTACGATACGCAGACATCTGCAAACGCTATCTCCTAGCATGGAAGTGTCGCATTTACATTCATTTGAAGTGAATACGAGGTATACATGATACTTCGCAATGAATATTATACCTTATCATGAAACCTAGAAGAGTGATGCGATATCGCGTTTTAGGAAGCATTGGATCTCTATTGCTGCGATACTTAGACATCTGCAAACGCTATTTCCTAGCATGGAAGTGTCGCATTTACATTCATTTGAAGTGAATACGAGGTATACATGACACTTCGCAATGAATATTATATCTTATCATGAAACATAGGAATGAGGTGCAATATCGCGTTTTGAGAAGCATTAGAACTCTATTGCTACGATACGTAGACATCTGCAAACGCTATTTCCTAGCATGGAAGTGTCGCATTTACATTCTTTTGAAGTGAATACGAGGTATACATGACACTTCGCAATGAATATTATATCTGATCATGAAACATAGAAATGAGATGCGACATCTCGTTTTAAGAAGCATTAGAACTCTATTGCTACGATACGTAGACATTTGAAAACGCTATTTCCTAGGATGGGAGGGTCGCATTTACATTCTTTTGAAGTGAGTACGAGGTATACATAACACTCCATAATGAATATTATATCTTCTCATGAAACATAGCAGTGAGATGCGATATCGCGTTTTAAGAAGCATTAGAATTCTATTGCTACGATACGTAGACGTTTGCAAAGGCTATTCCCTAGCATCGAAGGGTCGCACTTACATTCTTTTGAAGCGGGTACGAGGTATACATATCACTCCATAATGAATATTATATCTTATCATGAAACATAGCAGTGAGATGCGATATCGTGTTTTAAGAAGCATTAGAACCCTATTGCTACGATACGCAGACATCTGCAAACGCTATCTCCTAGCATGGAAGTGTCGCATTTACATTCATTTGAAGTGAATACGAGGTATACATGACACTTCGCAATGAATATTATACCTTATCATGAAACCTAGAAGAGTGATGCGATATCGCGTTTTAGGAAGCATTGGATCTCTATTGCTGCGATACTTAGACATCTGCAAACGCTATTTCCTAGCATGGAAGTGTCGCATTTACATTCATTTGAAGTGAATACGAGGTATACATGACACTTCGCAATGAATATTATATCTTATCATGAAACATAGGAATGAGGTGCAATATCGCGTTTTGAGAAGCATTAGAACTCTATTGCTACGATACGTAGACATCTGCAAACGCTATTTCCTAGCATGGAAGTGTCGCATTTACATTCTTTTGAAGTGAATACGAGGTATACATGACACTTCGCAATGAATATTATACCTTATCGTGAAACATAGAAGAGAGATGCGATATCGCGTCTTAGGAAGCATTGGAACTCTATTGCTGCGATACGTAGACATCTGCAAACGCTATTTCCTAGCATGGAAGTGTCGCATTTACATTCTATTTATGTGAATACGTGATATACATGACACTTCGCAATGAATATTATATCTTATCATGAAACATAGGAATGAGGTGCTATATCGAGTTTTGAGAAGCATTAGAACTCTATTGCCTATATACGTAGACACCTGCAAAATCTATTTCCTAGCAAGGAAATTTCGCATTTACATTCCACTGAAGTGAATTCGAGGTAAACATAACATTACACAATGAATATTATATCTTATTACGAAACATAGAAATGAAATACGACATCTCGTTTTAAGAAGCATTAGTACTCTATTGCTGTGATACGTAGACATCTGCAAACAATATTTCCTAGCAAGGAAGTGTCGCATTTACATTCTTGTGAAGTGAAATCGAGGTATACATGACACTTCGCAATGAATATTATATCTTATCATGAAACATAGAAGTGTGATGCGATATCGCATTTTAAGAAGCATTAGAACCCTATTGCTACGATACGTAGACATCTGCAAACGCTACTTCCTAGCATGGAAGTGTCGCATTTACATTCTTTTGAAGTGAATACGAGGTATTCATGACACTTCGCAATGAATATTATATCTTATCATGAAACATAGCAGTGAGATGCGATATCGCGTTTTAAGAAGCATTAGAACTCTATTGCTACGATACGTAGACATCTGCAAACGCTACTTCCTACCATGGAAGTGTCGCATTTACATTCATTTGAAGTGAATACGAGGTATACATGACACCTCGTAATGAATATTATACCTTATCATGAAACATAGAAGAGTGATGCGATATCGCGTTTTAGGAAGCATTGGAACTCTATTGCTGCGATACGTAGACATCTGCAAACGCTATTTCCTAGCATGGAAGTGTCGCATTTACATTCTTTTGAAGTGAATACGAGGTATACATGACACTTCGCAATGAGTATTATATCTTATCATGAAACATAGAAATGAGATGCGACATCTCGTTTTAAGAAGCATTAGAACTCTATTGCTAGGATACGTAGACATCTGCAAACGCTATTTCCTAGGTTGGGAGGGTCGCATTTACATTCTTTTGAAGTGAGTACGAGGTATACATAACACTCCATAATGAATATTATATCTTCTCATGAAACATAGCAGTGAGATGCGATACAGCGTTTTAAGAAGCATTAGAATTCTATTGCTACGATACGTAGACATTTGCAAAGGCTATTCCCTAGCATCGAAGGGTCGCACTTACATTCTTTTGAAGCGGGTACGAGGTATACATATCCTCCATAATGAATATTATATCCTATCATGAAACATAGCAGTGAGATGCGATATCGCGTTTTAAGAAGCATTAGAACTCTATTGCTACGATACGCAGACATCTGCAAACGCTATTTCCTAGCATGGAAGTGTCGCATTTACATTCACTTGAAGTGAATACGAGGTATACATGACACTTCGAAATGAATATTATACCTTATCATGAAACATAGAAGAGTGATGCGATATCGCGTTTCAGGAAGCATTGGATCTCTATTGCTGCGATACGTAGACATCTGCAAACGCTATTTCCTAGCATGGAAGTGTCGCATTTACATTCTATTGATGTGAATACGAGATATACATGACACTTCGCAATGAATATTATATCTTCTCATGAAACATAGCAGTGAGATGCGATATCGCGTTTTAAGAAGCATTAGAACTCTATTGCTACGATACGTAGACATCTGCAAACGCTATTTCCTAGCATGGAAGTGTCGCATTTACATTCGTTTGAAGTGAGTACGAGATATACATGACACTTCGCAATGAGTATTATATCTTATCATGAAACATAGGAATGGGGTGCTATATCGCGTTTTGAGAAGCGTTAGAGCTCTATTGCTACGATACGTAGACATCTGCAAACGCTATTTCCTAGCATGGAAGTGTCTTATGTACCTTCTTTTGAAGTGCATACGAGGTATACATGACACATCGCAATGAATATTATATCTTATCATGAAACATAGAAGTGAGATGCGATATCGCGTTCTAAGAAGCATTAGAACTCTATTGCTACGATACGTAGACATCTGCATACGCTATTTCCTAGGATGGAAGGGTCGCATTTACATTCTTTTGAAGTGAGTACGAGGTATACATAACACTCCATGATGAATATTATATCTTCTCATGAAACATAGCAGTGAGATGCGATATCGCGTTTTAAGAAGCATTAGAACTCTATTGCTACGACACGTAGACATCTGCAAACGCTATTTCCTAGCATGGAAGTGTCGCATTTACATTCTTTTGAAGTGAATACGAGGTATACATGACACTTCGCAATGAATATTATACCTTATCATGAAACATAGGAATGAGGTGCTATATCGCGTTTTGAGAAGCATTAGAACTCTATTGCTACGATACGTAGACATCTGCAAACGCTATTTCCTAGCATGGAAGTGTCGCGATTACATTCATTTGAAGTGAATACGAGGTATACATGACACCTCGTAATGAATATTATACCTTATCATGAAACATAGAAGAGTGATGCGATATCGCGTTTTAGGAGGCATTGGAACTCTATTGCTGCGATACGTAGACATCTGCAAACGCTATTTCCTAGCATGCAAGTGTCGCATTTACATTCTTTTGATGTCAATACGAGATATACATGACACTTCGCAATGAATATTATATCTTCTCATGAAACATAGCAGTGAGATGCGATATCGCGTTTCAAGAAGCATTAGAACTCTATTGCTACGATACGTAGACATCTGCAAACGCTATTTCCTAGCATGGAAGTGTCTTATGTACGTTCTTTCGAAGTAAATACGAGGTATACATGACACTTCGCAATGTATATTATATCTTATTATGAAACATAGAAGTGAGATGCGATATCGCGTTTTAAGAAGCATTAGAACTCTATTGCTACGACACGTAGACATCTGCAAACGCTATTTCCTAGCATGGAAGTGTCGCATTTACATTCTTTTGAAGTGAATAAGAGGTATACATGACACTTCGCAATGAATATTATATCTTATCATGAAACATAGCAGTGAGATGCGATATCGCGTTTTAAGAAGCATTAGAACTCTATTGCTACGATACGTAGACATCTGCAAACGCTATTTCCTAGCATGGAAGTGTCGCATTCACATTCGTTTGAAGTGAATACGAGATATACATGACACTTCGCCATGAATATTATATCTTATCATGAAACATAGAAGTGAGATGCGATATGGCATTTTAAGAATCATTAGAACTCTATTGTTTCGACACGTAGTCATCTGGAAACGCTATTTCCTAGCAAGGAAGTGTCGCATTTACATCCTTTAGAAGTGAATACGAGGTATACATGACACTTCGCAATGAATATTATATCTGATCATGAAACATAGAGATGAGATGCGACATCTCGTTTTAAGAAGCATTAGAACTCTATTGCTACGATACGTTGACATCTGCAAACGCTATTTCCTAGGATGGGAGGGTCGCATTTACATTCTTTTGAAGTGAATTCGAGGTATACATGACACTTCGCAATGAATATTATATCTTATCATGAAACATAGGAATGTGGTGCTATATCGCGTTTTGAGAAGCGTTAGAGCTCTATTGCTACGATACGTAGACATCTGCAAACGCTATTTCCTAGCATGGAAGTGTCTTATGTACGTTCTTTTGAAGTAAATACGAGGTATACATGACACTTCGCAATGTATATTATATCTTATTATGAAACATAGAAGTGAGATGCGATATCGCGTTCTAAGAAGCACTAGAACTCTATTGCTACGATACGTAGACATCTGCATACGCTATTTCCTAGGATGGAAGGGTCGCATTATATTCTTTTGAAGTGAGTACGAGGTATACATAACACTCCATAATGAATATTACATCTTCTCATGAAACATAGCAGTGAGATGCGATATCGCGTTTTAGGAAGCATTAGAACTCTATTGCTACGACACGTAGACATCTGCAAACGCTATTTCCTAGCATGGAAGTGTCGCATTTACATTCTTTTGAAGTGAATACGAGGTATACATGACACTTCGCAATGAATATTATACCTTATCGTGAAACATAGAAGAGAGATGCGATATCGCGTTTTAGGAAGCATTGGAACTCTATTGCTGCGATACGTAGACATCTGCAAACGCTATTTCCTAGCATTGAAGTGTCCCATTTACATTCTTTTGAAGTGAATACGAGGTATACATGACACTTCGCAATGAATATTATACCTTATCGTGAAACATAGAAGAGAGATGCGATATCGCGTTTTAGGAAGCATTGGAACTCTATTGCTGCGATACGTAGACATCTGTAAACGCTATTTCCTAGCATGGAAGTGTCGCATTTACATTCTTTTGAAGTGAATACGAGGTATACATGACACTTCGCAATGAGTATTATATCTTATCATGAAACATAGGAATGAGGTGCTATATCGCGTTTTGAGAAGCATTAGAACTCTATTGCTACGATACGTAGACATCTGCAAACGCTATTTCCTAGCATGGAAGTGTCGCATTTACATTCGTTTGAAGTGAATACGAGATATACATGACACTTCGCAATGAATATTATACCTTGTCATGAAACATAGAAGAGTGATGCGATATCGCTGTTTAGGAAGCATTGGATCTCTATTGCTGCGATACGTAGACATCTGCAAACGCTATTTCCTAGCATGGAAGTGTCGCATTTACATTCTTTTGTAGTGAATACGAGGTATACATGACACTTCGCAATGAATATTATATCTTATCATGAAACATAGGAATGAGGTGCTATATCGCGTTTTGAGAAGCATTAGAACTCTATTGCTATGATACGTAGACATCTGAAAACGCTATTTACTAGCATGGAAGTGTCTTATTTACGTTCTTTTGAAGTGAATACGAGGTATACATGACACTTCGCAATGAATTTTATATCTTATCATGAAACATAGAAGTAAGATGCGATATCGCGTTCTAAGAAGCACTAGAACTCTATTGCTACGATACGTAGACATCGCATACGAAGGGTCGCATTTACATTCTTTTGAAGTGAGTACGAGGTATACATAACACTCCATAATGAATATTATATCTTATCATGAAACATAGATGTGTGATGCGATATCGCATTTTAAGAAGCATCAGAACCCTATTGCTACGACACGTAGACATCTGCAAACGCTACTTCCTAGCATGGAAGTGTCGCATTTACATTCTTTTGAAGTGAATACGAGGTATACATGACACTTCGCAATGAATATTATATCTTATCACGAAACATAGCAGTGAGATGCGATATCGCGTTTTAAGAAGCATTAGAACTCTATTGCTACGATACGTAGACATCTGCAAACGCTATTTCCTAGCATGGAAGTGTCGCATTTACATCCATTTGAAGTGAATACGAGGTATACATGACACTTCGAAATGAATATTATACCTTATCATGAAACATAGAAGAGTGATGCGATATCGCGTTTTAGGAAGCATTGGATCTCTATTGCTGCGATACGTAGACATCAGCAAACGCTATTTCCTAGCATGGAAGTGTCGCATTTACATTCTTTTGAAGTGAATTCGAGGTATACATGACACTTCGCAATGAATATTATATCTTATCATGAAACATAGGAATGTGGTGCTATATCGCGTTTTGAGAAGCGTTAGAGCTCTATTGCTACGATACGTAGACATCTGCAAACGCTATTTCCTAGCATGGAAGTGTCTTATGTACGTTCTTTTGAAGTAAATACGAGGTATACATGACACTTCGCAATGTATATTATATCTTATTATGAAACATAGAAGTGAGATGCGATATCGCGTTCTAAGAAGCACTAGAACTCTATTGCTACGATACGTAGACATCTGCATACGCTATTTCCTAGGATGGAAGGGTCGCATTATATTCTTTTGAAGTGAGTACGAGGTATACATAACACTCCATAATGAATATTACATCTTCTCATGAATCATAGCAGTGAGATGCGATATCGCGTTTTAGGAAGCATTAGAACTCTATTGCTACGACACGTAGACATCTGCAAACGCTATTTCCTAGCATGGAAGTGTCGCATTTACATTCTTTTGAAGTGAATACGAGGTATACATGACACTTCGAAATGAATATTATACCTTATCATGAAACATAGAAGAGTGATGCGATATCGCGTTTTAGGAAGCATTGGATCTCTATTGCTGCGATACGTAGACATCAGCAAACGCTATTTCCTAGCATGGAAGTGTCGCATTTACATTCTTTTGAAGTGAATTCGAGGTATACATGACACTTCGCAATGAATATTATATCTTATCATGAAACATAGGAATGTGGTGCTATATCGCGTTTTGAGAAGCGTTAGAGCTCTATTGCTACGATACGTAGACATCTGCAAACGCTATTTCCTAGCATGGAAGTGTCTTATGTACGTTCTTTTGAAGTAAATACGAGGTATACATGACACTTCGCAATGTATATTATATCTTATTATGAAACATAGAAGTGAGATGCGATATCGCGTTCTAAGAAGCACTAGAACTCTATTGCTACGATACGTAGACATCTGCATACGCTATTTCCTAGGATGGAAGGGTCGCATTATATTCTTTTGAAGTGAGTACGAGGTATACATAACACTCCATAATGAATATTACATCTTCTCATGAATCATAGCAGTGAGATGCGATATCGCGTTTTAGGAAGCATTAGAACTCTATTGCTACGACACGTAGACATCTGCAAACGCTATTTCCTAGCATGGAAGTGTCGCATTTACATTCTTTTGAAGTGAATACGAGGTATACATGACACTTCGCAATGAATATTATACCTTATCGTGAAACATAGAAGAGAGATGCGATATCGCGTTTTAGGAAGCATTGGAACTCTATTGCTGCGATACGTAGACATCTGCAAACGCTATTTCCTAGCATTGAAGTGTCGCATTTACATTCTTTTGAAGTGAATACGAGGTATACATGACACTTCGCAATGAATATTATACCTTATCGTGAAACATAGAAGAGAGATGCGATATCGCGTTTTAGGAAGCATTGGAACTCTATTGCTGCGATACGTAGATATCTGTAAACGCTATTTCCTAGCATGGAAGTGTCGCATTTACATTCTTTTGAAGTGAATACGAGGTATACATGACACTTCGCAATGAATATTATATCTTATCATGAAACATAGCAGTGAGATGCGATATCGCGTTTTAAGAAGCATTAGAACTCTATTGCTACGATACGTAGACATCTGCAAACGTTATTTCCTAGCATGGAAGTGTCGCATTTACATTCGTTTGAAGTGAATACGAGATATACATGACACTTCGCAAAGAATATTATATCTTATCATGAAACATAGAAGTGAGTTGCGATATGGCATTTTAAGAATCATTAGAACTCTATTGTTTCGACACGTAATTATCTGGAAACGCTATTTCCTAGCATGGAAGTGTCGCATTTACATTCTTTTGAAGTGAATACGAGGTATACATGACACTTCGCAATGAGTATTATATCTTATCATGAAACATAGGAATGGGGTGCTATATCGCGTTTTGAGAAGCATTAGAACTCTATTGCTACGATACGTAGACATCTGCAAGCGCTATTTCCTAGCATGGAAGTGTCGCATTTACATTCTTTTGAAGCGAATACGAGGTATACATGACACTTCGCAATGAATATTATATCTTATCATGAAACATAGGAATGAGGTGCTATATCGCGTTTTGAGAAGCGTTAGAGCTCTATTGCTACGATACGTAGACATCTGCATACGCTATTTCCTAGGATGGAAGGGTCGCATTTACATTCTTTTGAAGTGAGTACGAGGTATACATAACACTCCATAATGAATATTATATCGTCTCATGAAACATAGCAGTGAGATGCGATATCGCGTTTTAAGAAGCATTAGAACTCTATTGCTACGACACGTAGACATCTGCAAACGCTATTTCCTAGCATGGAAGTGTCGCATTTACATTCTTTTGAAGTGAATACGAGGTATAAATGACACTTCGCAATGAATATTATACCTTATCGTGAAACATAGAAGAGAGATGCGATATCGCGTTTTAGGAAGCATTGGAACTCTATTGCTGCGATACGTAGACATCTGTAAACGCTATTTCCTAGCATGGAAGTGTCGCATTTACATTCTTTTGAAGTGAATACGAGGTATACATGACACTTCGCAATGAGTATTATATCTTATCATGAAACATAGGAATGAGGTGCTATACACGCGTTTTGAGAAGCATTAGAACTCTATTGCTACGATACGTAGACATCTGCAAACGCTATTTCCTAGCATGCAAGTGTCGCATTTACATTCGTTTGAAGTGAATACGAGATATACATGACACTTCGCAATGAATATTATACCTTATCATGAAACATTGAAGAGTGATGCGATATCGCGTTTTAGGAAGCATTGGATCTCTATTGCTGCGATACGTAGACATCTGCAAACGCTATTTCCTAGCATGGAAGTGTCGCATTTACATTCTTTTGAAGTGAATACGAGGTATACATGACACTTCGCAATGAATATAATACCTTATCGTGAAACATAGAAGAGAGATGCCATATCGCGTTTTAGGAAGCATCAGAACCCTATTGCTGCGATACGTAGACATCTGCAAACGCTACTTCCTAGCATGGAAGTGTCGCATTTACATTCTTTTGAAGTGAATACGAGGTATACATGACACTTCGCAATGAATATTATATCTTATCATGAAACATAGAAGTGAGATGCGATATCGCGTTCTAAGAAGCACTAGAACTCTATTGCTACGATACGTAGACATCTGCATACGCTATTTCCTATGATGGAAGTGTCGCATTTACATTCTTTTGAAGTGAATACGAGGTATACATGACACTTCGCAATGAATATTATACCTTATCGTGAAACATAGAAGAGAGATGCGATATCGTGTCTTAGGAAGCATTGGAACTCTATTGCTGCGATACGTAGACATCTGCAAACGCTATTTCCTAGCATGGAAGTGTCGCATTTACATTCTATTTATGTGAATACGTGATATACATGACACTTCGCAATGAGTATTATATCTTATCATGAAACATAGGTATGAGGTGCTATATCGCGTTTTGGGAAGCATTAGAACTCTATTTTGCTACGATACGTAGACATCTGCAAACGCTATTTCCTAGCATGGAAGTGTCGCATTTACATTCGTTTGAAGTGAATACAAGATATACATGACACTTCGCAATGAATATTATACCTTATCATGAAACATAGGAGAGTGATGCGATATCGCGTTTTAGGAAGCATTGGATCTCTATTGCTGCGATACGTAGACATCTGCAAACGCTATTTCCTAGGATGGAAGGGTCGCATTTACATTCTTTTGAAGTGAGTACGAGGTATACATAACACTCCATAATGAATATTGTATCTTCTCATGAAACATAGCAGTGAGATGCGATGTCGCGTTTTAAGAAGCATTAGAATTCTATTGCTACGATACGTAGACATTTGCAAAGGCTATTTCCTAGCATGGAAGTGTCGCATTTACATTCTATTGATGTGAATACGTGATATACATGACACTTCGCAATGAATATTATATCTTATCATGAAACATAGGAATGAGGTGCTATATCGAGTTTTGAGAAGCATTAGAACTCTATTGCCTATACACGTAGACACCTGCAAACTCTATTTCCTAGCAAGGAAATTTCGCACTTACATTCCACTGAAGTGAATTCGAGGTAAACATAACATTACACAATGAATATTATATCTTATTACGAAACATAGAAATGAAATACGACATCTCGTTTTAAGAAGCATTAGTACTCTATTGCTGTGATACGTAGACATCTGCAAACGCTATTTCCTAGCATGGAAGTGTCGCATTTACATTCTTTTGATGTGAATACGAGATATACATGACACTTCGCAATGAATATTATATCTTCTCATGAAACATAGCAGTGAGATGCGATATCGCGTTTTAAGAAGCATTAGAACTCTATTGCTACGATACGTAGACATCTGCAAACGCTATTTCCTAGCATGGAAGTGTCGCATTTACATTCGTTTGAAGTGAATACGAGATATACATGACATTTCGCAATGAGTATTATATCTTATTATGAAACATAGGAATGGGGTGCTATATCGCGTTTTGAGAAGCATTAGAACTCTATTGCTACGATACGTAGACATCTGCAAACGCAATTTCCTAGCATGGAAGTGTCGCATTTACATTCTTTTGAAGCGAATACGAGGTATACATGACACTTCGCAATGAATATTATACGTTATCATGAAACATAGAAGAGAGATGCGATATCGCGTTTTAGGAAGCATTGGAACTCTATTGCTGCGATACGTAGACATCTGCAAACGCTATTTCCTAGCATGGAAGTGTCGCATTTACATTCTTTTGATGTGAATACGTGATATACATGACACTTCGCAATGAATATTATATCTTATCATGAAACATAGGAATGAGGTGCTATATCGAGTTTTGAGAGGCATTAGAACTCTATTGCCTATATACGTAGACATCTGCAAACTCTATTTCCTAGCAAGGAAATTTCGCACTTACATTCCACTGAAGTGAATACGAGGTATACATAGCGTTACACAATGAATATTATATCTTATTACGATACATAGAAATGAAATACGACATCTCGTTTTAAGAAGCATTAGTACTCTCTTGCTGTGATACGTAGACATCTGCAAACAATATTTCCTAGCAAGGAAGTGTCGCATTTACATTCCTGTGAAGTGAAATCGAAGTATACATGACACTTCGCAATGAATATTATATCTTATCATGAAACATAGAAGTGTGATGCGATATCGCATTCTAAGAAGCATTAGAACCCTATTGCTACGATACGTGGACATCTGCAAACGCTACTTCCTAGCATGGAAGTGTCGCATTTACATTCTTTTGAAGTGAATACGAGGTACACATGACACTTCGCAATGAATATTATATCTTATCATGAAACATAGCAGTGAGATGCGATATCGCGTTTTAAGAAGCATTAGAACTCTATTGCTACGATACGTAGACATCTGCAAACGCTATTTCCTAGCATGGAAGTGTCGCATTTACATTCATTTGAAGTGAATACGAGGTATACATGACACCTCGTAATGAATATTATACCTTATCATGAAACATAGAAGAGTGATGCGATATCGCGTTTTAGGAAGCATTGGAACTCTATTGCTGCGATACGTAGACATCTGCAAACGCTATTTCCTAGCATGGAAGTGTCGCATTTACATTCTATTTATGTGAATACGTGATATACATGACACTTCGCAATGAGTATTATATCTTATCATGAAACATAGGTATGAGGTGCTATATCGCGTTTTGGGAAGCATTAGAACTCTATTTTGCTACGATACGTAGACATCTGCAAACGCTATTTCCTAGCATGGAAGTGTCGCATTTACATTCGTTTGAAGTGAATACAAGATATACATGACACTTCGCAATGAATATTATACCTTATCATGAAACATAGGAGAGTGATGCGATATCGCGTTTTAGGAAGCATTGGATCTCTATTGCTGCGATACGTAGACATCTGCAAACGCTATTTCCTAGGATGGAAGGGTCGCATTTACATTCTTTTGAAGTGAGTACGAGGTATACATAACACTCCATAATGAATATTGTATCTTCTCATGAAACATAGCAGTGAGATGCGATGTCGCGTTTTAAGAAGCATTAGAATTCTATTGCTACGATACGTAGACATTTGCAAAGGCTATTTCCTAGCATGGAAGTGTCGCATTTACATTCTATTGATGTGAATACGTGATATACATGACACTTCGCAATGAATATTATATCTTATCATGAAACATAGGAATGAGGTGCTATATCGAGTTTTGAGAAGCATTAGAACTCTATTGCCTATACACGTAGACACCTGCAAACTCTATTTCCTAGCAAGGAAATTTCGCACTTACATTCCACTGAAGTGAATTCGAGGTAAACATAACATTACACAATGAATATTATATCTTATTACGAAACATAGAAATGAAATACGACATCTCGTTTTAAGAAGCATTAGTACTCTATTGCTGTGATACGTAGACATCTGCAAACGCTATTTCCTAGCATGGAAGTGTCGCATTTACATTCTTTTGATGTGAATACGAGATATACATGACACTTCGCAATGAATATTATATCTTCTCATGAAACATAGCAGTGAGATGCGATATCGCGTTTTAAGAAGCATTAGAACTCTATTGCTACGATACGTAGACATCTGCAAACGCTATTTCCTAGCATGGAAGTGTCGCATTTACATTCGTTTGAAGTGAATACGAGATATACATGACATTTCGCAATGAGTATTATATCTTATTATGAAACATAGGAATGGGGTGCTATATCGCGTTTTGAGAAGCATTAGAACTCTATTGCTACGATACGTAGACATCTGCAAACGCAATTTCCTAGCATGGAAGTGTCGCATTTACATTCTTTTGAAGCGAATACGAGGTATACATGACACTTCGCAATGAATATTATACGTTATCATGAAACATAGAAGAGAGATGCGATATCGCGTTTTAGGAAGCATTGGAACTCTATTGCTGCGATACGTAGACATCTGCAAACGCTATTTCCTAGCATGGAAGTGTCGCATTTACATTCTTTTGATGTGAATACGTGATATACATGACACTTCGCAATGAATATTATATCTTATCATGAAACATAGGAATGAGGTGCTATATCGAGTTTTGAGAGGCATTAGAACTCTATTGCCTATATACGTAGACATCTGCAAACTCTATTTCCTAGCAAGGAAATTTCGCACTTACATTCCACTGAAGTGAATACGAGGTATACATAGCGTTACACAATGAATATTATATCTTATTACGATACATAGAAATGAAATACGACATCTCGTTTTAAGAAGCATTAGTACTCTCTTGCTGTGATACGTAGACATCTGCAAACAATATTTCCTAGCAAGGAAGTGTCGCATTTACATTCCTGTGAAGTGAAATCGAAGTATACATGACACTTCGCAATGAATATTATATCTTATCATGAAACATAGAAGTGTGATGCGATATCGCATTCTAAGAAGCATTAGAACCCTATTGCTACGATACGTGGACATCTGCAAACGCTACTTCCTAGCATGGAAGTGTCGCATTTACATTCTTTTGAAGTGAATACGAGGTACACATGACACTTCGCAATGAATATTATATCTTATCATGAAACATAGCAGTGAGATGCGATATCGCGTTTTAAGAAGCATTAGAACTCTATTGCTACGATACGTAGACATCTGCAAACGCTATTTCCTAGCATGGAAGTGTCGCATTTACATTCATTTGAAGTGAATACGAGGTATACATGACACCTCGTAATGAATATTATACCTTATCATGAAACATAGAAGAGTGATGCGATATCGCGTTTTAGGAAGCATTGGAACTCTATTGCTGCGATACGTAGACATCTGCAAACGCTATTTCCTAGCATGGAAGTGTCGCATTTACATTCTTTTGATGTGAATACGAGATATACATGACACTTCGCAATGAATATTATATCTTCTCATGAAACATAGCAGTGAGATGCGGTATCGCGTTTTAAGAAGCATTAGAACTCTATTGCTACGATACGTAGACATCTGCAAACGCTATGTCCTTGCATGGAAGTGTCGCATTTATATTGGTTTGAAGTGAATACGAGATATACATGACACTTCGCAATGAATATTATATCTTATCATGAAACATAGAAGTGAGATGCTATATCGCGTTTTGAGAAGCATTAGAACTCTATTGCTACGATACGTAGACATCTGCAAACGCTATTTCCTAGCATGGAAGTGTCGCATTTACATTCTTTTGAAGTGAATACGAGGTATACATGACACCTCGTAATGAATATTATTCCTTATCATGAAACATAGAAGAGTGATGCGATATCGCGTTTTAGGAAGCATTGGAACTCTAATGCTGCGATACGTAGACATCTGCAAACGCTATTTCCTAGCATGGAAGTGTCGCATTTACATTCTTTTGAAGTGAATACGAGGTATACATGACACTTCGCAATGAATATTATATCTTATCATGAAACATAGGAATGAGGTGCTATATCGCGTTTTGAGAAGCATTAGAACTCTATTGCTACGATACGTAGACATCTGCAAACGCTATTTCCTAGCATGGAAGTGTCGCATTTACATTCTTTTGAAGTGAATACGAGGTATACATGACACTCCGCAATGAATATTATATCTTATCATGAAACATAGAAGTGTGATGCGATATCGCGTTTTAAGAAGCATTAGAACTCTATTGCTACGATACGTAGACATCTGCAAACGCTATATCCTAGCATGGAAGTGTCGCATTTACATTCGTTTGAAGTGAATACGAGATATACATGACACTTCGTAATGAATATTATATCTTATCATGAAACATAGAAGTGAGATGCTATATCGCGTTTTGAGAAGCATTAGAACTCTATTGCTACGATACGTAGACATCTGCAAACGCTATTTCCTAACATGGAAGTGTCGCATTTACATTCTTTTGAAGTGAATACGAGGTATACATGACACTTCGCAATGAATATTATACCTTATCGTGAAACATAGAAGAGAGATGCGATATCGCGTCTTAGGAAGCATTGGAACTCTATTGCTGCGATACGTAGACATCTGCAAACGCTATTTCCTAGCATGGAAGTGTCGCATTTACATTCTATTTATGTGAATACGTGATATACATGACACTTCGCAATGAGTATTATATCTTATCATGAAACATAGGAATGAGGTGCTATATCGCGTTTTGGGAAGCATTAGAACTCTATTTTGCTACGATACGTAGACATCTGCAAACGCTATTTCCTAGCATGGAAGTGTCGCATTTACATTCGTTTGAAGTGAATACAAGATATACATGACACTTCGCAATGAATATTATACCTTATCATGAAACATAGGAGAGTGATGCGATATCGCGTTTTAGGAAGCATTGGATCTCTATTGCTGCGATACGTAGACATCTGCAAACGCTATTTCCTAGGATGGGAGGGTCGCATTTACATTCTTTTGAAGTGAGTACGAGGTATACATAACACTCCATAATGAATATTGTATCTTCTCATGAAACATAGCAGTGAGATGCGATATCGCGTTTTAAGAAGCATTAGAATTCTATTGCTACGATACGTAGACATTTGCAAAGGCTATTTCCTAGCATGGAAGTGTCGCATTTACATTCTATTGATGTGAATACGTGATATACATGACACTTCGCAATGAATATTATATCTTATCATGAAACATAGGAATGAGGTGCTATATCGAGTTTTGAGAAGCATTAGAACTCTATTGCCTATACACGTAGACACCTGCAAACTCTATTTCCTAGCGAGGAAATTTCGCACTTACATTCCACTGAAGTGAATTCGAGGTAAACATAACATTACACAATGAATATTATATCTTATTACGAAACATAGAAATGAAATACGACATCTCGTTTTAAGAAGCATTAGTACTCTATTGCTGTGATACGTAGACATCTGCAAACGCTATTTCCTAGCATGGGAGTGTCGCATTTACATTCTTTTGATGTGAATACGAGATATACATGACACTTCGCAATGAATATTATATCTTCTCATGAAACATAGCAGTGAGATGCGATATCGCGTTTTAAGAAGCATTAGAACTCTATTGCTACGATACGTAGACATCTGCAAACGCTATTTCCTAGCATGGAAGTGTCGCATTTACATTCTTTTGAAGTGAATACGAGGTATACATGACACTTCGCAATGAATATTATACCTTATCGTGAAACATAGAAGAGAGATGCGATATCGCGATTTAGGAAGCATTGGAACTCTATTGCTGCGATACGTAGACATCTGCAAACGCTATTTCCTAGGATGGAAGGGTCGCATTATATTCGTTTGAAGTGAGTACGAGGTATACATAAGACTCCATAATGAATATTACATCTTCTCATGAAACATAGCAGTGAGATGCGATATCGCGTTTTAAGAAGCATTAGAACTCTATTGCTACGACACGTAGACATCTGCAAACGCTATTTCCTAGCATGGAAGTGTCGCATTTACATTCTTTTGAAGTGAATACGAGGTATACATGACACTTCGCAATGAATATTATACCTTATCGTGAAACATAGAAGAGAGATGCGATATCGCGTTTTAGGAAGCATTGGAACTCTATTGCTGCGATACGTAGTCATCTGCAAACGCTATTTCCTAGCATGGAAGTGTCGCATTTACATTCTTTTGAAGTGAATACGAGGTATACATGACACTTCGCAATGAGTATTATATCTTATCATGAAACATAGGAATGAGGTGCTATATCGCGTTTTGAGAAGCATTAGAACTCTATTGCTACGATACGTAGACATCTGCAAACGCTATTTCCTAGCATGGAAGTGTCGCATTTACAATCATTTGAAGTGAATACGAGGTATACATGACACCTCGTAATGAATATTATTCCTTATCATGAAACATAGAAGAGTGATGCGATATCGCGTTTTAGGAAGCATTGGAACTCTAATGCTGCGATACGTAGACATCTGCAAACGCTATTTCCTAGCATGGAAGTGTCGCATTTACATTCTTTTGAAGTGAATACGAGGTATACATGACACTTCGCAATGAATATTATATCTTATCATGAAACATAGGAATGAGGTGCTATATCGCGTTTTGAGAAGCATTAGAACTCTATTGCTACGATACGTAGACATCTGCAAACGCTATTTCCTAGCATGGAAGTGTCGCATTTACATTCTTTTGAAGTGAATACGAGGTATACATGACACTTCGCAATGAATATTATATCTTATCATGAAACATAGCAGTGAGATGCGATATCGCGTTTTAAGAAGCATCAGAACTCTATTGCTACGATACGCAGACATCTGCAAACGCAGTTTCCTAGCATGGAAGTGTCGCATTTACATTCTTTTGAAGTGAATACGAGGTATACATGACACTTCGCAATGAATATTATATCTTATCATGAAACATAGGAATGAGGTGCTATATCGCGTTTTGAGAAGCATTAGAACTCTATTGCTACGATACGTAGACATCTGCAAACGCTATTTCCTAGCATGGAAGTGTCGCATTTACATTCTTCTGAAGTGAATACGAGGTATACATGACACTTCGCAATGAATATAATACCTTATCGTGAAACATAGAAGACAGATGCCATATCGCGTTTTAGGAAGCATTGAAACTCTATTGCTGCGATACGTAGACATTTGAAAACGCTATTTCCTAGCATGGAAGTGTCTTATTTACGTTCTTTTGAAGTGAATACGAGGTATACATGACACTTCGCAATGAATATTATATCTTATCATGAAACATAGAAGTGAGATGCGATATCGCGTTCTAAGAAGCACTAGAACTCTATTGCTACGATACGTAGACATCTGCAAACGCTATTTCCTAGGATGGAAGTGTCTTATGTACGTTCTTTTGAAGTGAATACGAGGTATACATGACACTTCGCAATGAATATTATATCTTATCATGAAACATAGAAGTGAGATGCGATATCGCGTTCTAAGAAGCACTAGAACTCTATTGCTACGATACGTAGACATCTGCATACGCTATTTCCTAGGATGGAAGGGTCGCATTTACATTCTTTTGAAGTGAGTAAGAGGTATACATAACACTCCATAATGAATATTATATCGTCTCATGAAACATAGCTGTGAGATGCGATATCGCGTTTTAAGAAGCATTAGAACTCTATTGCTACGACACGTAGACATCTGCAAACGCTATTTCCTAGCATGGAAGTGTCGCATTTACATTCTTTTGAAGTGAATACGAGGTATTAATGACACTTCGCAATGAATATTATACCTTATCGTGAAACATAGAAGAGAGATGCGATATCGCGTTTTAGGAAGCATTGGAACTCTATTGCTGCGATACGTAGACATCTGCAAACGCTATTTCCTAGCATGGAAGTGTCGCATTTACATTCTTTTGAAGTGAATACGAGGTATACATGACACTTCGCAATGAGTATTATATCTTATCATGAAACATAGGAATGGGGTGCTATATCGCGTTTTGAGAAGCATTAGAACTCTATTGCTACGATACGTAGACATCTGCAAAAGCTATTTCCTAGCATGGAAGTGTCGCATTTACATTCTTTTGAATGCGAATACGAGGTATACATGACACTTCGCAATGAATATTATAACTTATCATGAAACATAGGAATGAGGTGCTATATCGTGTTTTGAGAAGCGTTAGATCTCTATTGCTACGATACGTAGACATCTGCAAACGCTATTTCCTAGCATGGAAGTGTCTTATGTACGTTCTTTTGAAGTGAATACGAGGTATACATGACACTTCGCAATGAATATTATATCTTATCATGAAACATAGAAGTGAGATGCGATATCGCGTTCTAAGAAGCACTAGAACTCTATTGCTACGATACGTAGACATCTGCATACGCTATTTCCTAGGATGGAAGGGTCGCATTTACATTCTTTTGAAGTGAGTACGAGGTATACATGACACTTCGCAATGAATATTATATCTTATCATGAAACATAGGAATGAGGTGCAATATCGCGTTTTGAGAAGCATTAGAACTCTATTGCTACGATACGTAGACATCTGCAAACGCTATTTCCTAGCATGGAAGTGTCGCATTTACATTCTTTTGAAGTGAATACGAGGTATACATGACACTTCGCAATGAATATTATACCTTATCGTGAAACATAGAAGAGAGATGCGATATCGCGTCTTAGGAAGCATTGAAACTCTATTGCTGCGATACGTAGACATCTGCAAACGCTATTTCCTAGCATGGAAGTGTCGCATTTACATTCTATTTATGTGAATACGTGATATACATGACACTTCGCAATGAATATTATATCTTATCATGAAACATAGAAGTGTGATGCGATATCGCATTTTAAGAAGCATTAGAACCCTATTGCTACGATACGTAGACATCTGCAAACGCTACTTCCTAGCATGGAAGTGTCGCATTTACATTCTTTAGAAGTGAATACGAGGTATACATGACACTTCGCAATGAATATTATATCTTATCATGAAACATAGCAGTGAGATGCGATATCGCGTTTTAAGAAGCATTAGAACTCTATTGCTACGATACGTAGACATCTGCAAACGCTATTTCCTAGCATGGAAGTGTCGCATTCACATTCATTTGAAGTGAATACGAGGTATACATGACACCTCGTAATGAATATTATACCTTATCATGAAACATAGAAGAGTGATGCGATATCGCGTTTTAGGAAGCATTGGAACTCTATTGCTGCGATACGTAGACATCTGCAAACGCTATTTCCTAGCATGGAAGTGTCGCATTTACATTCTTTTGAAGTGAATACGAGGTATACATGACACTTCGCAATGAATATTATACCTTATCGTGAAACATAGAAGAGAGATGCGATATCGCGATTTAGGAAGCATTGGAACTCTATTGCTGCGATACGTAGACATCTGCAAACGCTATTTCCTAGGATGGAAGGGTCGCATTATATTCTATTGAAGTGAGTACGAGGTATACATTACACTCCATAATGAATATTACATCTTCTAATGAAACATAGCAGTGAGATGCGATATCGCGTTTTAAGAAGCATTAGAACTCTATTGCTACGATACGTAGACATCTGCAAACGCTATTTCCTAGCATGGAAGTGTCGCATTTACATTCTTTTGAAGTGAATACGAGGTATACATGACACTTCGCAATGAATATTATATCTTATCATGAAACATAGGAATGAGGTGCTATATCGCGTTTTGAGAAGCGTTAGAGCTCTATTGCTACGATACGTAGACATCTGCAAACGCTATTTCCTAGCATGGAAGTGTCTTATGTACGTTCTTTTGAAGTGAATACTAGGTATACATGACACTTCGCAATGAATATTATATCTGATCATGAAACATAGAAATGAGATGCGACATCTCGTTTTAAGAAGCATTAGAACTCTATTGCTACGATACGTAGACATTTGATAAGGCTATTCCCTAGCATGGAAGGGTCGCACTTACATTCTTTTGAAGTGAGTACGAGGTATACCTATCACTCCATAATGAATATTATATCTTATCATGAAACATAGCAGTGAGATGCGATATCGCGTTTTAGGAAGCATTGTAACTCTATTGCTGCGATACGTAGACATCTGCAAACGCTACTTCCTAGCATGGAAGTGTCGCATTTACATTCGTTTGAAGTGAATACGAGATATACATGACACTTCGCAATGAATATTATATCTTCTCATGAAACATAGCAGTGAGATGCGATATCGCGTTTTAAGAAGCATTAGAACTCTATTGCTACGATACGTAGACATCTGCAAAGGCTATTCCCTAGCATGGAAGGGTCGCATTTACTTTCTTTTGAAGTGAGTACGAGGTATACATATCACTCCATAATGAATATTATATCTTATCATGAAACATAGCAGTGAGATGCGATATCGCGTTTTAAGAAGCATTAGAACTCTATTGCTACGATACGTAGACATCTGCAAACGCTATTTCCTGGCATGGAAGTGTCGCATTTACATTCATTTGAAGTGAATACGAGATATACATGACACTTCGCAATGAATATTATATCTTATCATGAAACATAGGAATGAGGTGCCATATCGCGTTTTGAGAAGCATTAGAACTCTATTGCTACGATACGTAGACATCTGCAAACGCTATTTCCTAGCATGGAAGTGTCGCATTTACATTCATTTGAAGTGAATATGAGGTATACATGACACTTCGTAATGAATATTATACCTTATCATGAAACATAGAAGAGTGATGCGATATCGCGTTTTAGGAAGCATTGGAACTCTATTGCTGCGATACGTAGACATCTGCAAACGCTATTTCCTAGCATGGAAGTGTCGCATTTACATTCTTTTGATGTGAATACGAGATATACATGACACTTCGCAATGAATATTATATCTTCTCATGAAACATAGCAGTGAGTTGCGATATCGCGTTTTAAGAAGCATTAGAACTCTATTGCTACGATACGTAGATATCTGCAAACGCTATTTCCTAGCATGGAAGTGTCGCATTTACATTCGTTTGAAGCGAATACGAGATATACATGACACTTCGCAATGAATATTATATCTTATCACGAAACATAGAAGTGAGATGCGATATGGCATTTTAAGAATCATTAGAACTCTATTGTTTCGACACGTAGTCATCTGGAAACGCTATTTCCTAGCAAGGAAGTGTCGCATTTACATCCTTTTGAAGTCAATACGAGGTATACATGACACTTCGCAATGAATATTATATCTTATCATGAAACATAGGAATGATGTGCTATATCGCGTTTTGAGAAGCATTAGAACTCTATTGCTGCGATACGTAGACATCTGCAAACGCTATTTCCTAGCATGGAAGTGTCGCATTTACATTCGTTTGAAGTGAATACGAGATATACATGACACATCGCAATGAATATTATATCTTCACATGAAACATAGCAGTGAGATGCGATATTGCGTTTTAAGAAGCATTAGAACTCTATTGCTACGATACGTAGACATCTGCAAAGGCTATTCCCTAGCATGGAAGGGTCGCATTTACTTTCTTTTGAAGTGAGTACGAGGTATACATATCACTCCATAATGAATATTATATCTTATCATGAAACATAGCAGTGAGATGCGATATCGCGTTTTAAGAAGCATTAGAACTCTATTGCTACGATACGTAGACATCTGCAAACGCTATTTCCTAGCATGGAAGTGTCGCATTTACATTCATTTGAAGTGAATACGAGGTATACATGACACTTCGCAATGAATATTATATCTAATCATGAAACATAGAAGTGAGATGCGATATCGCGTTCTAAGAAGCACTAGAACTCTATTGCTACGATACGTAGACATCTGCAAACGCTATTTCCTAGGATGGAAGCGTCGCATTTACATTCTATTGAAGTGAGTACGAGGTATACATAACACTCCATAATGAATATTATATCTTCTCATGAAACATAGCAGTGAGATGCGATATGGCATTTTAAGAATCATTAGAACTCTATTGTTTCGACACGTAGTCATCTGGAAACGCTATTTCCTAGCAAGGAAGTGTCGCATTTACATCCTTTTGAAGTCAATACGAGGTATACATGACACTTCGCAATGAATATTATATCTGATCATGAAACATAGAAATGAGATGCGACATCTCGTTTTAAGAAGCATTAGAACTCTATTGCTACGATACGTAGACATTTGCAAAGGCTATTTCCTAGGATGGGAGGGTCGCACTTACATTCTTTTGAAGTGAGTACGAGGTATACATAACACTCCATAATGAATATTATATCTTCTCATGAGACATAGAAGAGTGATGCGATATCGCGTTTTAGGAAGCATTGGATCTCTATTGCTGCGATACGTAGACATCTGCAAACGCTATTTCCTAGCATGGAAGTGTCGCATTTACATTCTTTTGATGTGAATACGAGATATACATGACACTTCGCAATGAATATTATATCTTCTCATGAAACATAGCAGTGAGTTGCGATATCGCGTTTTAAGAAGCATTAGAACTCTATTGCTACGATACGTAGATATCTGCAAACGCTATTTCCTAGCATGGAAGTGTCGCATTTACATTCGTTTGAAGCGAATACGAGATATACATGACACTTCGCAATGAATATTATATCTTATCACGAAACATAGAAGTGAGATGCGATATGGCATTTTAAGAATCATTAGAACTCTATTGTTTCGACACGTAGTCATCTGGAAACGCTATTTCCTAGCAAGGAAGTGTCGCATTTACATCCTTTTGAAGTCAATACGAGGTATACATGACACTTCGCAATGAATATTATATCTTATCATGAAACATAGGAATGATGTGCTATATCGCGTTTTGAGAAGCATTAGAACTCTATTGCTGCGATACGTAGACATCTGCAAACGCTATTTCCTAGCATGGAAGTGTCGCATTTACATTCGTTTGAAGTGAATACGAGATATACATGACACATCGCAATGAATATTATATCTTCACATGAAACATAGCAGTGAGATGCGATATTGCGTTTTAAGAAGCATTAGAACTCTATTGCTACGATACGTAGACATCTGCAAAGGCTATTCCCTAGCATGGAAGGGTCGCATTTACTTTCTTTTGAAGTGAGTACGAGGTATACATATCACTCCATAATGAATATTATATCTTATCATGAAACATAGCAGTGAGATGCGATATCGCGTTTTAAGAAGCATTAGAACTCTATTGCTACGATACGTAGACATCTGCAAACGCTATTTCCTAGCATGGAAGTGTCGCATTTACATTCATTTGAAGTGAATACGAGGTATACATGACACTTCGCAATGAATATTATATCTAATCATGAAACATAGAAGTGAGATGCGATATCGCGTTCTAAGAAGCACTAGAACTCTATTGCTACGATACGTAGACATCTGCAAACGCTATTTCCTAGGATGGAAGCGTCGCATTTACATTCTATTGAAGTGAGTACGAGGTATACATAACACTCCATAATGAATATTATATCTTCTCATGAAACATAGCAGTGAGATGCGATATGGCATTTTAAGAATCATTAGAACTCTATTGTTTCGACACGTAGTCATCTGGAAACGCTATTTCCTAGCAAGGAAGTGTCGCATTTACATCCTTTTGAAGTCAATACGAGGTATACATGACACTTCGCAATGAATATTATATCTGATCATGAAACATAGAAATGAGATGCGACATCTCGTTTTAAGAAGCATTAGAACTCTATTGCTACGATACGTAGACATTTGCAAAGGCTATTTCCTAGGATGGGAGGGTCGCACTTACATTCTTTTGAAGTGAGTACGAGGTATACATAACACTCCATAATGAATATTATATCTTCTCATGAGACATAGAAGAGTGATGCGATATCGCGTTTTAGGAAGCATTGGATCTCTATTGCTGCGATACGTAGACATCTGCAAACGCTATTTCCTAGCATGGAAGTGTCGCATTTACATTCGTTTGAAGTGAATACGAGATATACATGACACTTCGCAATGAATATTATATCTTCTCATGAAACATAGCAGTGAGATGCGATATTGCGTTTTAAGAAGCAATAGAACTCCATTGCTACGATACGTAGACATCTGCAAAGGCTATTCCCTAGCATGGAAGGGTCGCATTTACTTTCTTTTGAAGTGAGTACGAGGTATACATATCACTCCATAATGAATATTATATCTTCTCATGAAACATAGCAGTGAGTTGCGATATCGCGTTTTAAGAAGCATTAGAACTCTATTGCTACGATACGTAGACATCTGCAAACGCTATTTCCTAGCATGGAAGTGTCGCATTTACATTCGTTTGAAGCGAATACGAGATATACATGACACTTCGCAATGAATATTATATCTTATCACGAAACATAGAAGTGAGATGCGATATGGCATTTTAAGAATCATTAGAACTCTATTGTTTCGACACGTAGTCATCTGGAAACGCTATTTCCTAGCAAGGAAGTGTCGCATTTACATCCTTTTGAAGTCAATACGAGGTATACATGACACTTCGCAATGAATATTATATCTTATCATGAAACATAGGAATGAGGTGCTATATCGCGATTTGAGAAGCATTAGAACTCTATTGCTGCGATACGTAGACATCTGCAAACGCTATTTCCTAGCATGGAAGTGTCGCATTTACATTCTTTTGAAGTGAATACGAGGTATACATGACACTTCGCAATGAGTATTATATCTTATCATGAAACATAGGAATGGGGTGCTATATCGCGTTTTGAGAAGCATTAGAACTCTATTGCTACGATACGTAGACATCTGCAAAAGCTATTTCCTAGCATGGAAGTGTCGCATTTACATTCTTTTGAATGCGAATACGAGGTATACATGACACTTCGCAATGAATATTATAACTTATCATGAAACATAGGAATGAGGTGCTATATCGTGTTTTGAGAAGCGTTAGATCTCTATTGCTACGATACGTAGACATCTGCAAACGCTATTTCCTAGCATGGAAGTGTCTTATGTACGTTCTTTTGAAGTGAATACGAGGTATACATGACACTTCGCAATGAATATTATATCTTATCATGAAACATAGAAGTGAGATGCGATATCGCGTTCTAAGAAGCACTAGAACTCTATTGCTACGATACGTAGACATCTGCATACGCTATTTCCTAGGATGGAAGGGTCGCATTTACATTCTTTTGAAGAGAGTACGAGGTATACATGACACTTCGCAATGAATATTATATCTTATCATGAAACATAGGAATGAGGTGCAATATCGCGTTTTGAGAAGCATTAGAACTCTATTGCTACGATACGTAGACATCTGCAAACGCTATTTCCTAGCATGGAAGTGTCGCATTTACATTCTTTTGAAGTGAATACGAGGTATACATGACACTTCGCAATGAATATTATACCTTATCGTGAAACATAGAAGAGAGATGCGATATCGCGTCTTAGGAAGCATTGAAACTCTATTGCTGCGATACGTAGACATCTGCAAAGGCTATTTCCTAGCATGGAAGTGTCGCATTTACATTCTATTTATGTGAATACGTGATATACATGACACTTCGCAATGAATATTATATCTTATCATGAAACATAGGAATGAGGTGCTATATCGAGTTTTGAGAAGCATTAGAACTCTATGGCCTATATACGTAGACACCTGCAAACTCTATTTCCTAGCAAGGAAATTTCGCACTTACATTCCACTGAAGTGAATTCGAGGTAAACATAACATTACACAATGAATATTATATCTTGTTACGAAACATAGAAATGAAATACGACATCTCGTATTAAGAAGCATTAGTACTCTATTGCTGTGATACGTAGACATCTGCAAACAATATTTCCTAGCAAGGAAGTGTCGCATTTACATTCTTGTGAAGTGAATTCGAGGTATACATGACACTTCGCAATGAATATTATATCTTATCATGAAACATAGAAGTGTGATGCGATATCGCATTTTAAGAAGCATTAGAACCCTATTGCTACGATACGTAGACATCTGCAAACGCTACTTCCTAGCATGGAAGTGTCGCATTTACATTCTTTAGAAGTGAATACGAGGTATACATGACACTTCGCAATGAATATTATATCTTATCATGAAACATAGCAGTGAGATGCGATATCGCGTTTTAAGAAGCATTAGAACTCTATTGCTACGATACGTAGACATCTGCAAACGCTATTTCCTAGCATGGAAGTGTCGCATTCACATTCATTTGAAGTGAATACGAGGTATACATGACACCTCGTAATGAATATTATACCTTATCATGAAACATAGAAGAGTGATGCGATATCGCGTTTTAGGAAGCATTGGAACTCTATTGCTGCGATACGTAGACATCTGCAAACGCTATTTCCTAGCATGGAAGTGTCGCATTTACATTCTTTTGAAGTGAATACGAGGTATACATGACACTTCGCAATGAATATTATATCTTATCATGAAACATAGGAATGAGGTGCTATATCGCGTTTTGAGAAGCGTTAGAGCTCTATTGCTACGATACGTAGACATCTGCAAACGCTATTTCCTAGCATGGAAGTGTCTTATGTACGTTCTTTTGAAGTGAATACTAGGTATACATGACACTTCGCAATGAATATTATATCTGATCATGAAACATAGAAATGAGATGCGACATCTCGTTTTAAGAAGCATTAGAACTCTATTGCTACGATACGTAGACATTTGATAAGGCTATTCCCTAGCATGGAAGGGTCGCACTTACATTCTTTTGAAGTGAGTACGAGGTATACCTATCACTCCATAATGAATATTATATCTTATCATGAAACATAGCAGTGAGATGCGATATCGCGTTTTAGGAAGCATTGTAACTCTATTGCTGCGATACGTAGACATCTGCAAACGCTATTTCCTAGCATGGAAGTGTCGCATTTACATTCGTTTGAAGTGAATACGAGATATACATGACACTTCGCAATGAATATTATATCTTCTCATGAAACATAGCAGTGAGATGCGATATCGCGTTTTAAGAAGCATTAGAACTCTATTGCTACGATACGTAGACATCTGCAAAGGCTATTCCCTAGCATGGAAGGGTCGCATTTACTTTCTTTTGAAGAGAGTACGAGGTATACATATCACTCCATAATGAATATTATATCTTATCATGAAACATAGCAGTGAGATGCGATATCGCGTTTTAAGAAGCATTAGAACTCTATTGCTACGATACGTAGACATCTGCAAACGCTATTTCCTGGCATGGAAGTGTCGCATTTACATTCATTTGAAGTGAATACGAGATATACATGACACTTCGCAATGAATATTATATCTTATCATGAAACATAGGAATGAGGTGCCATATCGCGTTTTGAGAAGCATTAGAACTCTATTGCTACGATACGTAGACATCTGCAAACGCTATTTCCTAGCATGGAAGTGTCGCATTTACATTCATTTGAAGTGAATATGAGGTATACATGACACTTCGTAATGAATATTATACCTTATCATGAAACATAGAAGAGTGATGCGATATCGCGTTTTAGGAAGCATTGGAACTCTATTGCTGCGATACGTAGACATCTGCAAACGCTATTTCCTAGCATGGAAGTGTCGCATTTACATTCTTTTGATGTGAATACGAGATATACATGACACTTCGCAATGAATATTATATCTTCTCATGAAACATAGCAGTGAGTTGCGATATCTCGTTTTAAGAAGCATTAGAACTCTATTGCTACGATACGTAGACATTTGCAAAGGCTATTTCCTAGGATGGGAGGGTCGCACTTACATTCTTTTGAAGTGAGTACGAGGTATACATAACACTCCATAATGAATATTATATCTTCTCATGAGACATAGAAGAGTGATGCGATATCGCGTTTTAGGAAGCATTGGATCTCTATTGCTGCGATACGTAGACATCTGCAAACGCTATTTCCTAGCATGGAAGTGTCGCATTTACATTCGTTTGAAGCGAATACGAGATATACATGACACTTCGCAATGAATATTATATCTTCTCATGAAACATAGCAGTGAGATGCGATATTGCGTTTTAAGAAGCAATAGAACTCCATTGCTACGATACGTAGACATCTGCAAAGGCTATTCCCTAGCATGGAAGGGTCGCATTTCCTTTCTTTTGAAGTGAGTACGAGGTATACATATCACTCCATAATGAATATTATATCTTATCATGAAACATAGCAGTGAGATGCGATATCGCGTTTTAAGAAGCATTAGAACTCTATTACTACGATACGTAGACATCTGCAAACGCTATTTCCTAGCATGGAAGTGTCGCATTTACATTCATTTGAAGTGAATACGAGGTATACATGACACTTCGCAATGAATATTATATCTTATCATGAAACATAGAAGTGAGATGCGATATCGCGTTCTAAGAAGCACTAGAACTCTATTGCTACGATACGTAGACATCTGCAAACGCTATTTCTTAGGATGGAAGCGTCGCATTTACATTCTATTGAAGTGAGTACGAGGTATACATAACACTCCATAATGAATATTATATCTTCTCATGAAACATAGCTGTGAGATGCGATATCGCGTTTTAAGAAGCATTAGAACCCTATTGCTACGATACGTAGACATCTGCAAAGGCTATTCCCTAGCATGGAAGGGTCGCATTTACTTTCTTTTGAAGTGAGTACGAGGTATACATATCACTCCATAATGAATATTATATCTTCTCATGAAACATAGCAGTGAGTTGCGATATCGCGTTTTAAGAAGCATTAGAACTCTATTGCTACGATACGTAGACATCTGCAAACGCTATTTCCTAGCATGGAAGTGTCGCATTTACATTCGTTTGAAGCGAATACGAGATATACATGACACTTCGCAATGAATATTATATCTTATCACGAAACATAGAAGTGAGATGCGATATGGCATTTTAAGAATCATTAGAACTCTATTGTTTCGACACGTAGTCATCTGGAAACGCTATTTCCTAGCAAGGAAGTGTCGCATTTACATCCTTTTGAAGTCAATACGAGGTATACATGACACTTCGCAATGAATATTATATCTTATCATGAAACATAGGAATGAGGTGCTATATCGCGTTTTGAGAAGCATTAGAACTCTATTGCTGCGATACGTAGACATCTGCAAACGCTATTTCCTAGCATGGAAGTGTCGCATTTACATTCGTTTGAAGTGAATACGAGATATACATGACACATCGCAATGAATATTATATCTTCACATGAAACATAGCAGTGAGATGCGATATTGCGTTTTAAGAAGCATTAGAACTCTATTGCTACGATACGTAGATATCTGCAAAGGCTATTCCCTAGCATGGAAGGGTCGCATTTACTTTCTTTTGAAGTGAGTACGAGGTATTCATATCACTCCATAATGAATATTATATCTTATCATGAAACATAGCAGTGAGATGCGATATCGCGTTTTAGGAAGCATTGGATCTCTATTGCTGCGATACGTAGACATCTGCAAACGCTATTTCCTAGCATGGAAGTGTCGCATTTACATTCTTTTGAAGTCAATACGAGGTATACATGACACTTCGCAATGAATATTATATCTTATCATGAAACATAGGAATGAGGTTCTATATCGCGTTTTGAGAAGCATTAGAACTCTATTGCTGCGATACGTAGACATCTGCAAACGCTATTTCCTAGCATGGAAGTGTCGCATTTACATTCGTTTGAAGTGAATACGAGATATACATGACACTTCGCAATGAATATTATATCTTCTCATGAAACATAGCAGTGAGATGCGATATCGCGTTTTAAGAAGCATTAGAACCCTATTGCTACGATACGTAGACATCTGCAAAGGCTATTCCCTAGCATGGAAGGATCGCATTTACTTTCTTTTGAAGTGAGTACGAGGTATACATATCACTCCATAATGAATATTATATCTTATCATGAAACGTAGCAGTGAGATGCGATATCGCGTTTTAAGAAGCATTAGAACTCTATTGCTACGATACGTAGACATCTGCAAACGCTATTTCCTAGCATGGAAGTGTCGCATTTACATTCGTTTGAAGTGAATACGAGATATACATGACACTTCGCAATGAATATTATATCTTATCATGAAACATAGAAGTTAGATGCGATATGGCATTTTAAGAATCATTAGAACTCTATTGTTTCGACACGTAGTCATCTGGAAACGCTATTTCCTAGCAAGGAAGTGTCGCATTTACATCCTTTTGAAGTCAATACGAGGTATACATGACACTTCGCAATGAATATTATATCTGATCATGAAACATAGAAATGAGATGCGACATCTCGTTTTAAGAAGCATTAGAACTCTATTGCTACGATACGTAGACATTTGCAAAGGCTATTTCCTAGGATGGGAGGGTCGCACTTACATTCTTTTGAAGTGAGTACGAGGTATACATAACACTCCATAATGAATATTATATCTTCTCATGAAACATAGAAGAGTGATGCGATATCGCGTTTTAGGAAGCATTGGATCTCTATTGCTGCGATACGTAGACATCTGCAAACGCTATTTCCTAGCATGGAAGCGTCGCATTTACATTCGTTTGAAGTGAATACGAGATATACATGACACTTCGCAATGAATATTATATCTTCTCATGAAACATAGCAGTGAGATGCGATATTGCGTTTTAAGAAGCATTAGAACTCCATTGCTACGATACGTAGACATCTGCAAAGGCTATTCCCTAGCATGGAAGGGTCGCATTTACTTTCTTTTGGAGTGAGTACGAGGTATACATATCACTCCATAATGAATATTATATCTTATCATGAAACATAGGAATGAGGTGCTATATCGCGTTTTGGGAAGCATTAGAACTCTATTTTGCTACGATACGTAGACATCTGCAAACGCTATTTCCTAGCATGGAAGTGTCGCATTTACATTCGTTTGAAGTGAATACAAGATATACATGACACTTCGCAATGAATATTATACCTTATCACGAAACATAGGAGAGTGATGCGATATCGCGTTTTAGGAAGCATTGGATCTCTATTGCTGCGATACGTAGACATCTGCAAACGCTATTTCCTAGGATGGGAGGGTCGCATTTACATTCTTTTGAAGTGAGTACGAGGTATACATAACACTCCATTATGAATATTATATCTTCTCATGAAACATAGCAGTGAGATGCGATATCGCGTTTTAAGAAGCATTAGAATTCTATTGCTACGATACGTAGACATTTGCAAAGGCTACTTCCTAGCATGGAAGTGTCGCATTTACATTCTATTGATGTGAATACGTGATATACATGACACTTCGCAATGAATATTATATCTTATCATGAAACATAGGAATGAGGTGCTATATCGAGTTTTGAGAAGCATTAGAACTCTATTGCCTATACACGTAGACACCTGCAAACTCTATTTCCTAGCAAGGAAATTTCGCACTTACATTCCACTGAAGTGAATTCGAGGTAAACATAACATTACACAATGAATATTATATCTTATTACGAAACATAGAAATGAAATACGACATCTCGTTTTAAGAAGCATTAGTACTCTATTGCTGTGATACGTAGACATCTGCAAACGCTATTTCCTAGCATGGAAGTGTCGCATTTACATTCTTTTGATGTGAATACGAGATATACATGACACTTCGCAATGAATATTATATCTTCTCATGAAACATAGCAGTGAGATGCGATATCGCGTTTTAAGAAGCATTAGAACTCTATTGCTACGATACGTAGACATCTGCAAACGCTATTTCCTAGCATGGAAGTGTCGCATTTACATTCTTTTGAAGCGAATACGAGGTATACATGACATTTCGCAATGAATATTATACCTTATCGTGAAACATAGTCGAGAGATGCGATATCGCGTTTTAGGAAGCATTGGAACTCTATTGCTGCGATACGTAGACATCTGCAAACGCTATTTCCTAGCTTGGAAGTGTCGCATTTACATTCTTTTGAAGTGAATACGAGGTATACATGACACTTCGCAATGAATATTATATCTTCTCATGAAACATAGCAGTGAGATGCGATATCGCGTTTTAGGAAGCATTGTAACTCTATTGCTGCGATACGTAGACATCTGCAAACGCTACTTCCTAGCATGGAAGTGTCGCATTTACATTCGTTTGAAGTGAATACGAGATATACATGACACTTCGCAATGAATATTATATCTTCTCATGAAACATAGCAGTGAGATGCGATATCGCGTTTTAAGAAGCATTAGAACTCTATTGCTACGATACGTAGACATCTGCAAAGGCTATTCCCTAGCATGGAAGGGTCGCATTTACTTTCTTTTGAAGTGAGTACGAGGTATACATATCACTCCATAATGAATATTATATCTTATCATGAAACATAGCAGTGAGATGCGATATCGCGTTTTAAGAAGCATTAGAACTCTATTGCTACGATACGTAGACATCTGCAAACGCTATTTCCTGGCATGGAAGTGTCGCATTTACATTCATTTGAAGTGAATACGAGATATACATGACACTTCGCAATGAATATTATATCTTATCATGAAACATAGGAATGAGGTGCCATATCGCGTTTTGAGAAGCATTAGAACTCTATTGCTACGATACGTAGACATCTGCAAACGCTATTTCCTAGCATGGAAGTGTCGCATTTACATTCATTTGAAGTGAATATGAGGTATACATGACACTTCGTAATGAATATTATACCTTATCATGAAACATAGAAGAGTGATGCGATATCGCGTTTTAGGAAGCATTGGAACTCTATTGCTGCGATACGTAGACATCTGCAAAAGCTATTTCCTAGCATGGAAGTGTCGCATTTACATTCTTTTGATGTGAATACGAGATATACATGACACTTCGCAATGAATATTATATCTTCTCATGAAACATAGCAGTGAGTTGCGATATCGCGTTTTAAGAAGCATTAGAACTCTATTGCTACGATACGTAGATATCTGCAAACGCTATTTCCTAGCATGGAAGTGTCGCATTTACATTCGTTTGAAGCGAATACGAGATATACATGACACTTCGCAATGAATATTATATCTTATCACGAAACATAGAAGTGAGATGCGATATGGCATTTTAAGAATCATTAGAACTCTATTGTTTCGACACGTAGTCATCTGGAAACGCTATTTCCTAGCAAGGAAGTGTCGCATTTACATCCTTTTGAAGTCAATACGAGGTATACATGACACTTCGCAATGAATATTATATCTTATCATGAAACATAGGAATGATGTGCTATATCGCGTTTTGAGAAGCATTAGAACTCTATTGCTGCGATACGTAGACATCTGCAAACGCTATTTCCTAGCATGGAAGTGTCGCATTTACATTCGTTTGAAGTGAATACGAGATATACATGACACATCGCAATGAATATTATATCTTCACATGAAACATAGCAGTGAGATGCGATATTGCGTTTTAAGAAGCATTAGAACTCTATTGCTACGATACGTAGACATCTGCAAAGGCTATTCCCTAGCATGGAAGGGTCGCATTTACTTTCTTTTGAAGTGAGTACGAGGTATACATATCACTCCATAATGAATATTATATCTTATCATGAAACATAGCAGTGAGATGCGATATCGCGTTTTAAGAAGCATTAGAACTCTATTGCTACGATACGTAGACATCTGCAAACGCTATTTCCTAGCATGGAAGTGTCGCATTTACATTCATTTGAAGTGAATACGAGGTATACATGACACTTCGCAATGAATATTATATCTAATCATGAAACATAGAAGTGAGATGCGATATCGCGTTCTAAGAAGCACTAGAACTCTATTGCTACGATACGTAGACATCTGCAAACGCTATTTCCTAGGATGGAAGCGTCGCATTTACATTCTATTGAAGTGAGTACGAGGTATACATAACACTCCATAATGAATATTATATCTTCTCATGAAACATAGCAGTGAGATGCGATATGGCATTTTAAGAATCATTAGAACTCTATTGTTTCGACACGTAGTCATCTGGAAACGCTATTTCCTAGCAAGGAAGTGTCGCATTTACATCCTTTTGAAGTCAATACGAGGTATACATGACACTTCGCAATGAATATTATATCTGATCATGAAACATAGAAATGAGATGCGACATCTCGTTTTAAGAAGCATTAGAACTCTATTGCTACGATACGTAGACATTTGCAAAGGCTATTTCCTAGGATGGGAGGGTCGCACTTACATTCTTTTGAAGTGAGTACGAGGTATACATAACACTCCATAATGAATATTATATCTTCTCATGAGACATAGAAGAGTGATGCGATATCGCGTTTTAGGAAGCATTGGATCTCTATTGCTGCGATACGTAGACATCTGCAAACGCTATTTCCTAGCATGGAAGTGTCGCATTTACATTCGTTTGAAGTGAATACGAGATATACATGACACTTCGCAATGAATATTATATCTTCTCATGAAACATAGCAGTGAGATGCGATATTGCGTTTTAAGAAGCAATAGAACTCCATTGCTACGATACGTAGACATCTGCAAAGGCTATTCCCTAGCATGGAAGGGTCGCATTTACTTTCTTTTGAAGTGAGTACGAGGTATACATATCACTCCATAATGAATATTATATCTTCTCATGAAACATAGCAGTGAGTTGCGATATCGCGTTTTAAGAAGCATTAGAACTCTATTGCTACGATACGTAGACATCTGCAAACGCTATTTCCTAGCATGGAAGTGTCGCATTTACATTCGTTTGAAGCGAATACGAGATATACATGACACTTCGCAATGAATATTATATCTTATCACGAAACATAGAAGTGAGATGCGATATGGCATTTTAAGAATCATTAGAACTCTATTGTTTCGACACGTAGTCATCTGGAAACGCTATTTCCTAGCAAGGAAGTGTCGCATTTACATCCTTTTGAAGTCAATACGAGGTATACATGACACTTCGCAATGAATATTATATCTTATCATGAAACATAGGAATGAGGTGCTATATCGCGATTTGAGAAGCATTAGAACTCTATTGCTGCGATACGTAGACATCTGCAAACGCTATTTCCTAGCATGGAAGTGTCGCATTTACATTCTTTTGAAGTGAATACGAGGTATACATGACACTTCGCAATGAGTATTATATCTTATCATGAAACATAGGAATGGGGTGCTATATCGCGTTTTGAGAAGCATTAGAACTCTATTGCTACGATACGTAGACATCTGCAAAAGCTATTTCCTAGCATGGAAGTGTCGCATTTACATTCTTTTGAATGCGAATACGAGGTATACATGACACTTCGCAATGAATATTATAACTTATCATGAAACATAGGAATGAGGTGCTATATCGTGTTTTGAGAAGCGTTAGATCTCTATTGCTACGATACGTAGACATCTGCAAACGCTATTTCCTAGCATGGAAGTGTCTTATGTACGTTCTTTTGAAGTGAATACGAGGTATACATGACACTTCGCAATGAATATTATATCTTATCATGAAACATAGAAGTGAGATGCGATATCGCGTTCTAAGAAGCACTAGAACTCTATTGCTACGATACGTAGACATCTGCATACGCTATTTCCTAGGATGGAAGGGTCGCATTTACATTCTTTTGAAGAGAGTACGAGGTATACATGACACTTCGCAATGAATATTATATCTTATCATGAAACATAGGAATGAGGTGCAATATCGCGTTTTGAGAAGCATTAGAACTCTATTGCTACGATACGTAGACATCTGCAAACGCTATTTCCTAGCATGGAAGTGTCGCATTTACATTCTTTTGAAGTGAATACGAGGTATACATGACACTTCGCAATGAATATTATACCTTATCGTGAAACATAGAAGAGAGATGCGATATCGCGTCTTAGGAAGCATTGAAACTCTATTGCTGCGATACGTAGACATCTGCAAAGGCTATTTCCTAGCATGGAAGTGTCGCATTTACATTCTATTTATGTGAATACGTGATATACATGACACTTCGCAATGAATATTATATCTTATCATGAAACATAGGAATGAGGTGCTATATCGAGTTTTGAGAAGCATTAGAACTCTATGGCCTATATACGTAGACACCTGCAAACTCTATTTCCTAGCAAGGAAATTTCGCACTTACATTCCACTGAAGTGAATTCGAGGTAAACATAACATTACACAATGAATATTATATCTTGTTACGAAACATAGAAATGAAATACGACATCTCGTATTAAGAAGCATTAGTACTCTATTGCTGTGATACGTAGACATCTGCAAACAATATTTCCTAGCAAGGAAGTGTCGCATTTACATTCTTGTGAAGTGAATTCGAGGTATACATGACACTTCGCAATGAATATTATATCTTATCATGAAACATAGAAGTGTGATGCGATATCGCATTTTAAGAAGCATTAGAACCCTATTGCTACGATACGTAGACATCTGCAAACGCTACTTCCTAGCATGGAAGTGTCGCATTTACATTCTTTAGAAGTGAATACGAGGTATACATGACACTTCGCAATGAATATTATATCTTATCATGAAACATAGCAGTGAGATGCGATATCGCGTTTTAAGAAGCATTAGAACTCTATTGCTACGATACGTAGACATCTGCAAACGCTATTTCCTAGCATGGAAGTGTCGCATTCACATTCATTTGAAGTGAATACGAGGTATACATGACACCTCGTAATGAATATTATACCTTATCATGAAACATAGAAGAGTGATGCGATATCGCGTTTTAGGAAGCATTGGAACTCTATTGCTGCGATACGTAGACATCTGCAAACGCTATTTCCTAGCATGGAAGTGTCGCATTTACATTCTTTTGAAGTGAATACGAGGTATACATGACACTTCGCAATGAATATTATATCTTATCATGAAACATAGGAATGAGGTGCTATATCGCGTTTTGAGAAGCGTTAGAGCTCTATTGCTACGATACGTAGACATCTGCAAACGCTATTTCCTAGCATGGAAGTGTCTTATGTACGTTCTTTTGAAGTGAATACTAGGTATACATGACACTTCGCAATGAATATTATATCTGATCATGAAACATAGAAATGAGATGCGACATCTCGTTTTAAGAAGCATTAGAACTCTATTGCTACGATACGTAGACATTTGATAAGGCTATTCCCTAGCATGGAAGGGTCGCACTTACATTCTTTTGAAGTGAGTACGAGGTATACCTATCACTCCATAATGAATATTATATCTTATCATGAAACATAGCAGTGAGATGCGATATCGCGTTTTAGGAAGCATTGTAACTCTATTGCTGCGATACGTAGACATCTGCAAACGCTATTTCCTAGCATGGAAGTGTCGCATTTACATTCGTTTGAAGTGAATACGAGATATACATGACACTTCGCAATGAATATTATATCTTCTCATGAAACATAGCAGTGAGATGCGATATCGCGTTTTAAGAAGCATTAGAACTCTATTGCTACGATACGTAGACATCTGCAAAGGCTATTCCCTAGCATGGAAGGGTCGCATTTACTTTCTTTTGAAGAGAGTACGAGGTATACATATCACTCCATAATGAATATTATATCTTATCATGAAACATAGCAGTGAGATGCGATATCGCGTTTTAAGAAGCATTAGAACTCTATTGCTACGATACGTAGACATCTGCAAACGCTATTTCCTGGCATGGAAGTGTCGCATTTACATTCATTTGAAGTGAATACGAGATATACATGACACTTCGCAATGAATATTATATCTTATCATGAAACATAGGAATGAGGTGCCATATCGCGTTTTGAGAAGCATTAGAACTCTATTGCTACGATACGTAGACATCTGCAAACGCTATTTCCTAGCATGGAAGTGTCGCATTTACATTCATTTGAAGTGAATATGAGGTATACATGACACTTCGTAATGAATATTATACCTTATCATGAAACATAGAAGAGTGATGCGATATCGCGTTTTAGGAAGCATTGGAACTCTATTGCTGCGATACGTAGACATCTGCAAACGCTATTTCCTAGCATGGAAGTGTCGCATTTACATTCTTTTGATGTGAATACGAGATATACATGACACTTCGCAATGAATATTATATCTTCTCATGAAACATAGCAGTGAGTTGCGATATCTCGTTTTAAGAAGCATTAGAACTCTATTGCTACGATACGTAGACATTTGCAAAGGCTATTTCCTAGGATGGGAGGGTCGCACTTACATTCTTTTGAAGTGAGTACGAGGTATACATAACACTCCATAATGAATATTATATCTTCTCATGAGACATAGAAGAGTGATGCGATATCGCGTTTTAGGAAGCATTGGATCTCTATTGCTGCGATACGTAGACATCTGCAAACGCTATTTCCTAGCATGGAAGTGTCGCATTTACATTCGTTTGAAGCGAATACGAGATATACATGACACTTCGCAATGAATATTATATCTTCTCATGAAACATAGCAGTGAGATGCGATATTGCGTTTTAAGAAGCAATAGAACTCCATTGCTACGATACGTAGACATCTGCAAAGGCTATTCCCTAGCATGGAAGGGTCGCATTTCCTTTCTTTTGAAGTGAGTACGAGGTATACATATCACTCCATAATGAATATTATATCTTATCATGAAACATAGCAGTGAGATGCGATATCGCGTTTTAAGAAGCATTAGAACTCTATTACTACGATACGTAGACATCTGCAAACGCTATTTCCTAGCATGGAAGTGTCGCATTTACATTCATTTGAAGTGAATACGAGGTATACATGACACTTCGCAATGAATATTATATCTTATCATGAAACATAGAAGTGAGATGCGATATCGCGTTCTAAGAAGCACTAGAACTCTATTGCTACGATACGTAGACATCTGCAAACGCTATTTCTTAGGATGGAAGCGTCGCATTTACATTCTATTGAAGTGAGTACGAGGTATACATAACACTCCATAATGAATATTATATCTTCTCATGAAACATAGCTGTGAGATGCGATATCGCGTTTTAAGAAGCATTAGAACCCTATTGCTACGATACGTAGACATCTGCAAAGGCTATTCCCTAGCATGGAAGGGTCGCATTTACTTTCTTTTGAAGTGAGTACGAGGTATACATATCACTCCATAATGAATATTATATCTTCTCATGAAACATAGCAGTGAGTTGCGATATCGCGTTTTAAGAAGCATTAGAACTCTATTGCTACGATACGTAGACATCTGCAAACGCTATTTCCTAGCATGGAAGTGTCGCATTTACATTCGTTTGAAGCGAATACGAGATATACATGACACTTCGCAATGAATATTATATCTTATCACGAAACATAGAAGTGAGATGCGATATGGCATTTTAAGAATCATTAGAACTCTATTGTTTCGACACGTAGTCATCTGGAAACGCTATTTCCTAGCAAGGAAGTGTCGCATTTACATCCTTTTGAAGTCAATACGAGGTATACATGACACTTCGCAATGAATATTATATCTTATCATGAAACATAGGAATGAGGTGCTATATCGCGTTTTGAGAAGCATTAGAACTCTATTGCTGCGATACGTAGACATCTGCAAACGCTATTTCCTAGCATGGAAGTGTCGCATTTACATTCGTTTGAAGTGAATACGAGATATACATGACACATCGCAATGAATATTATATCTTCACATGAAACATAGCAGTGAGATGCGATATTGCGTTTTAAGAAGCATTAGAACTCTATTGCTACGATACGTAGATATCTGCAAAGGCTATTCCCTAGCATGGAAGGGTCGCATTTACTTTCTTTTGAAGTGAGTACGAGGTATTCATATCACTCCATAATGAATATTATATCTTATCATGAAACATAGCAGTGAGATGCGATATCGCGTTTTAGGAAGCATTGGATCTCTATTGCTGCGATACGTAGACATCTGCAAACGCTATTTCCTAGCATGGAAGTGTCGCATTTACATTCTTTTGAAGTCAATACGAGGTATACATGACACTTCGCAATGAATATTATATCTTATCATGAAACATAGGAATGAGGTTCTATATCGCGTTTTGAGAAGCATTAGAACTCTATTGCTGCGATACGTAGACATCTGCAAACGCTATTTCCTAGCATGGAAGTGTCGCATTTACATTCGTTTGAAGTGAATACGAGATATACATGACACTTCGCAATGAATATTATATCTTCTCATGAAACATAGCAGTGAGATGCGATATCGCGTTTTAAGAAGCATTAGAACCCTATTGCTACGATACGTAGACATCTGCAAAGGCTATTCCCTAGCATGGAAGGATCGCATTTACTTTCTTTTGAAGTGAGTACGAGGTATACATATCACTCCATAATGAATATTATATCTTATCATGAAACGTAGCAGTGAGATGCGATATCGCGTTTTAAGAAGCATTAGAACTCTATTGCTACGATACGTAGACATCTGCAAACGCTATTTCCTAGCATGGAAGTGTCGCATTTACATTCGTTTGAAGTGAATACGAGATATACATGACACTTCGCAATGAATATTATATCTTATCATGAAACATAGAAGTTAGATGCGATATGGCATTTTAAGAATCATTAGAACTCTATTGTTTCGACACGTAGTCATCTGGAAACGCTATTTCCTAGCAAGGAAGTGTCGCATTTACATCCTTTTGAAGTCAATACGAGGTATACATGACACTTCGCAATGAATATTATATCTGATCATGAAACATAGAAATGAGATGCGACATCTCGTTTTAAGAAGCATTAGAACTCTATTGCTACGATACGTAGACATTTGCAAAGGCTATTTCCTAGGATGGGAGGGTCGCACTTACATTCTTTTGAAGTGAGTACGAGGTATACATAACACTCCATAATGAATATTATATCTTCTCATGAAACATAGAAGAGTGATGCGATATCGCGTTTTAGGAAGCATTGGATCTCTATTGCTGCGATACGTAGACATCTGCAAACGCTATTTCCTAGCATGGAAGCGTCGCATTTACATTCGTTTGAAGTGAATACGAGATATACATGACACTTCGCAATGAATATTATATCTTCTCATGAAACATAGCAGTGAGATGCGATATTGCGTTTTAAGAAGCATTAGAACTCCATTGCTACGATACGTAGACATCTGCAAAGGCTATTCCCTAGCATGGAAGGGTCGCATTTACTTTCTTTTGGAGTGAGTACGAGGTATACATATCACTCCATAATGAATATTATATCTTATCATGAAACATAGGAATGAGGTGCTATATCGCGTTTTGGGAAGCATTAGAACTCTATTTTGCTACGATACGTAGACATCTGCAAACGCTATTTCCTAGCATGGAAGTGTCGCATTTACATTCGTTTGAAGTGAATACAAGATATACATGACACTTCGCAATGAATATTATACCTTATCACGAAACATAGGAGAGTGATGCGATATCGCGTTTTAGGAAGCATTGGATCTCTATTGCTGCGATACGTAGACATCTGCAAACGCTATTTCCTAGGATGGGAGGGTCGCATTTACATTCTTTTGAAGTGAGTACGAGGTATACATAACACTCCATAATGAATATTATATCTTCTCATGAAACATAGCAGTGAGATGCGATATCGCGTTTTAAGAAGCATTAGAATTCTATTGCTACGATACGTAGACATTTGCAAAGGCTACTTCCTAGCATGGAAGTGTCGCATTTACATTCTATTGATGTGAATACGTGATATACATGACACTTCGCAATGAATATTATATCTTATCATGAAACATAGGAATGAGGTGCTATATCGAGTTTTGAGAAGCATTAGAACTCTATTGCCTATACACGTAGACACCTGCAAACTCTATTTCCTAGCAAGGAAATTTCGCACTTACATTCCACTGAAGTGAATTCGAGGTAAACATAACATTACACAATGAATATTATATCTTATTACGAAACATAGAAATGAAATACGACATCTCGTTTTAAGAAGCATTAGTACTCTATTGCTGTGATACGTAGACATCTGCAAACGCTATTTCCTAGCATGGAAGTGTCGCATTTACATTCTTTTGATGTGAATACGAGATATACATGACACTTCGCAATGAATATTATATCTTCTCATGAAACATAGCAGTGAGATGCGATATCGCGTTTTAAGAAGCATTAGAACTCTATTGCTACGATACGTAGACATCTGCAAACGCTATTTCCTAGCATGGAAGTGTCGCATTTACATTCTTTTGAAGCGAATACGAGGTATACATGACATTTCGCAATGAATATTATACCTTATCGTGAAACATAGTCGAGAGATGCGATATCGCGTTTTAGGAAGCATTGGAACTCTATTGCTGCGATACGTAGACATCTGCAAACGCTATTTCCTAGCTTGGAAGTGTCGCATTTACATTCTTTTGAAGTGAATACGAGGTATACATGACACTTCGCAATGAATATTATACCTTATCGTGAAACATAGAAGAGAGATGCGATATCGCGATTTAGGAAGCATTGGAACTCTATTGCTGCGATACGTAGACATCTGCAAACGCTATTTCCTAGGATGGAAGGGTCGCATTATATTCTTTTGAAGTGAGTACGAGGTATACATTACACTCCATAATGAATATTACATCTTCTCATGAAACATAGCAGTGAGATGCGATATCGCGTTTTAAGAAGCATTAGAACTCTATTGCTACGATACGTAGACATCTGCAAACGCTATTTCCTAGCATGGAAGTGTCGCATTTACATTCTTTTGAAGTGAATACGAGGTATACATGACACTTCGCAATGAATATTATATCTTATCGTGAAACATAGCAGTGAGATGCGATATCGCGTTTTAAGAAGCATTAGAACTCTATTGCTACGATACGTAGACATCAGCAAACGCTATTTCCTAGCATGGAAGTGTCGCATTTACATTCATTTGAAGTGAATACGAGGTATACATGACACCTCGTAATGAATATTATACCTTATCATGAAACATAGATGAGTGATGCGATATCGCGTTTTAGGAAGCATTGGAAACCTATTGCTGCGATACGTAGACATCTGCAAACGCAATTTCCTAGCATGGAAGTGTCGCATTTACATTCTTTTGAAGTGAATAATAGGTATACATGACACTTCACAATGAATATTATACCTTATAGTGAAACATAGAAGAGAGATGCGATATCGCGTTTTAGGAAGCATTGTAACTCTATTGCTGCGATACGTAGACATCTGCAAACGCTATTTACTAGCATGGAAGTGTCGCATTTACATTCTTTTGAAGCGAATACGAGGTATACATGACACTTCGCAATGAATATTATATCTTATCATGAAACATAGGAATGAGGTGCTATATCGCGTTTTGAGAAGCGTTAGAGCTCTATTGCTACGATACGTAGACATCTGCAAACGCTATTTCCTAGCATGGAAGTGTCGCATTTACATTCGTTTGAAGTGAATACGAGATATACATGACACTTCGCAATGAATATTATATCTTATCATGAAACATAGGAATGAGGTGCCATATCGCGTTTTGAGAAGCATTAGAACTCTATTGCTACGATACGTAGACATCTGCAAACGCTATTTCCTAGCATGGAAGTGTCGCATTTACATTCATTTGAAGTGAATATGAGGTATACATGACACTTCGTAATGAATATTATACCTTATCATGAAACATAGAAGAGTGATGCGATATCGCGTTTTAGGAAGCATTGGAACTCTATTGCTGCGATACGTAGACATCTGCAAACGCTATTTCCTAGCATGGAAGTGTCGCATTTACATTCTTTTGATGTGAATACGAGATATACATGACACTTCGCAATGAATATTATATCTTCTCATGAAACATAGCAGTGAGTTGCGATATCGCGTTTTAAGAAGCATTAGAACTCTATTGCTACGATACGTAGACATCTGCAAACGCTATTTCCTAGCATGGAAGTGTCGCATTTACATTCGTTTGAAGCGAATACGAGATATACATGACACTTCGCAATGAATATTATATCTTATCACGAAACATAGAAGTGAGATGCGATATGGCATTTTAAGAATCATTAGAACTCTATTGTTTCGACACGTAGTCATCTGGAAACGCTATTTCCTAGCAAGGAAGTGTCGCATTTACATTCTTTTGATGTGAATACGAGATATACATGACACTTCGCAATGAATATTATATCTTCTCATGAAACATAGCAGTGAGTTGCGATATCGCGTTTTAAGAAGCATTAGAACTCTATTGCTACGATACGTAGACATCTGCAAAGGCTATTCCCTAGCATGGAAGGGTCGCATTTACTTTCTTTTGAAGTGAGTACGAAGTATACATATCACTCCATAATGAATATTATATCTTATCATGAAACATAGCAGTGAGATGCGATGTCGCGTTTTAAGAAGCATTAGAACTCTATTGCTACGATACGTAGACATCTGCAAACGCTATTTCCTAGCATGGAAGTGTCGCATTTACATTCATTTGAAGTGAATACGAGGTATACATGACACTTCGCAATGAATATTATATCTTATCATGAAACATAGAAGTGAGATGCGATATCGCGTTCTAAGAAGCACTAGAACTCTATTGCTACGATACGTAGACATCTGCAAACGCTATTTCCTAGGATGGAAGCGTCGCATTTACATTCTATTGAAGTGAGTACGAGGTATACATAACACTCCATAATGAATATTATATTTTCTCATGAAACATAGCAGTGAGATGCGATATCGCGTTTTAAGAAGCATTAGAACTCTATTGCTACGATACGTAGACATTTGCAAAGGCTATTCCCTAGCATGGAAGGGTCGCACTTACATTCTTTTGAAGTGAGGACGAGGTATACATAACACTCCATAATGAATATTATATCTTCTCATGAAACATAGAAGAGTGATGCGATATCGCGTTTTAGGAAGCATTGGATCTCTATTGCTGCGATATGTAGACATCTGCAAACGCTATTTCCTAGCATGGAAGTGTCGCATTTACATTCTTTTGAAGTCAATACGAGGTATACATGACACTTCGCAATGAATATTATATCTTATCATGAAACATAGGAATGAGGTTCTATATCGCGTTTTGAGAAGCATTAGAACTCTATTGCTGCGATACGTAGACATCTGCAAACGCTATTTCCTAGCATGGAAGTGTCGCATTTACATTCGTTTGAAGTGAATACGAGATATACATGACACTTCGCAATGAATATTATATCTTCTCATGAAACATAGCAGTGAGATGCGATATCGCGTTTTAAGAAGCATTAGAACCCTATTGCTACGATACGTAGACATCTGCAAAGGCTATTCCCTAGCATGGAAGGGTCGCATTTACTTTCTTTTGAAGTGAGTACGAGGTATACATATCACTCCATAATGAATATTATATCTTATCATGAAACATAGCAGTGAGATGCGATATCGCGTTTTAAGAAGCATTAGAACTCTATTGGTACGATACGTAGACATCTGCAAACGCTATTTCCTAGCATGGAAGTGTCGCATTTACATTCGTTTGAAGTGAATACGAGATATACATGACACTTCGCAATGAATATTATATCTTATCATGAAACATAGAAGTGAGATGCGATATGGCATTTTAAGAATCATTAGAACTCTATTGTTTCGACACGTAGTCATCTGGAAACGCTATTTCCTAGCAAGGAAGTGTCGCATTTACATCCTTTTGAAGTCAATACGAGGTATACATGACACTTCGCAATGAATATTATATCTGATCATGAAACATAGAAATGAGATGCGACATCTCGTTTTAAGAAGCATTAGAACACTATTGCTACGATACGTAGACATTTGCAAAGGCTATTTCCTAGGATGGGAGGGTCGCACTTACATTCTTTTGAAGTGAGTACGAGGTATACATAACACTCCATAATGAATATTATATCTTCTCATGAAACATAGAAGAGTGATGCGATATCGCGTTTTAGGAAGCATTGGATCTCTATTGCTGCGATACGTAGACATCTGCAAACGCTATTTCCTAGCATGGAAGTGTCGCATTTACATTCGTTTGAAGTGAATACGAGATATACATGACACTTCGCAATGAATATTATATCTTCTCATGAAACATAGCAGTGAGATGCGATATTGCGTTTTAAGAAGCATTAGAACTCCATTGCTACGATACGTAGACATCTGCAAAGGCTATTCCCTAGCATGGAAAGATCGCATTTACTTTCTTTTGAAGTGAGTACGAGGTATACATATCACTCCATAATGAATATTATATCTTATCATGAAACATAGCAGTGAGATGCGATATCGCGTTTTAAGAAGCATTAGAACTCTATTGCTACGATACGTAGACATCTGCAAACGCTATTTCCTAGCATGGAAGTGTCGCATTTACATTCATTTGAAGTGAATACGAGGTATACATGACACTTTGCAATGAATATTATATCTTATCATGAAACATAGAAGTGAGATGCGATATCGCGTTCTAAGAAGCACTAGAACTCTATTGCTACGATACGTAGACATCTGCAAACGCTATTTCCTAGGATGGAAGCGTCGCATTTACATTCTATTGAAGTGAGTACGAGGTATACATAACACTCCACAATGAATATTATATCTTCTCACGAAACATAGCTGTGAGATGCGATATCGCGTTTTAAGAAGCATTAGAACCCTATTGCTACGATACGTAGACATCTGCAAAGGCTATTCCCTAGCATGGAAGGGTCGCATTTACTTTCTTTTGAAGTGAGTACGAGGTATACATATCACTCCATAATGAATATTATATCTTATCATGAAACATAGCAGTGAGATGCGATATCGCGTTTTAAGAAGCATTAGAACTCTATTGCTACGATACTTAGACATTTGCAAAGGCTATTTCCTAGGATGGGAGGGTCGCACTTACATTCTTTTGAAGTGAGTACGAGGTATACATAACATTCCATAATGAATATTATATCTTCTCATGAAACATAGAAGAGTGATGCGATATCGCGTTTTAGGAAGCATTGGATCTCTATTGCTGCGATACGTAGACATCTGCAAACGCTATTTCCTAGCATGGAAGTGTCGCATTTACATTCTTTTGAAGTGAATACGAGGTATACATGACACTTCGCAATGAATATTATATCTTATCATGAAACATAGGAATGAGGTGCCATATCGCGTTTTGAGAAGCATTAGAACTCTATTGCTACGATACGTAGACATCTGCAAACGCTATTTCCTAGCATGGAAGTGTCGCATTTACATTCCTTTGAAGTGAATACGAGGTGTACATGACACTTCGCAATGAATATTATATCTTCTCATGAAACATAGCAGTGAGATGCGATATCGCGTTTTAAGAAGCATTAGAACTCTATTGCTACGATACGTAGACATCTGCAAACGCTATTTCCTAGCATGGAAGTGTCGCATTTACATTCATTTGAAGTGAATATGAGGTATACATGACACTTCGTAATGAATATTATACCTTATCATGAAACATAGAAGAGTGATGCGATATCGCGTTTTAGGAAGCATTGAATCTCTATAGCTGCGATACGTAGATATCTGCAAACGCTATTTCCTAGCATGGAAGTGTCGCATTTACATCCTTTTGAAGTCAATACGAGGTATACATGACACTTCGCAATGAATATTATATCTTCTCATGAAACATAGCAGTGAGATGCGATATCGCGTTTTAAGAAGCATTAGAACCCTATTGCTACGATACGTAGACATCTGCAAAGGCTATTCCCTAGCATGGAAGGGTCGCATTTACTTTCTTTTGAAGTGAGTACGAGGTATACATATCACTCCATAATGAATATTATATCTTATCATGAAACATAGCAGTGAGATGCGATATCGCGTTTTAAGAAGCATTAGAACTCTATTGCTACGATACGTAGACATTTGCAAAGGCTATTCCCTAGCATGGAAGGGTCGCACTTACATTCTTTTGAAGTGAGTACGTGGTATACATAACACTCCATAATGAATATTATATCTTCACATGAAACATAGAAGAGTGATGCGATATCGCGTTTTAGGAAGCATTGGATCTCTATTGCTGCAATACGTAGACATCTGCAAACGCTATTTCCTAGCATGGAAGTGTCGCATTTACATTCCTTTGAAGTCAATACGAGGTATACATGACACTTCGCAATGAATATTATATCTTCTCATGAAACATAGCAGTGAGATGCGATATCGCGTTTTAAGAAGCATTAGAACTCTATTGCTACGATACGTAGACATCTGCAAACGCTATTTCCTAGCATGGAAGTGTCGCATTTACATTCTTTTGAAGTGAATACGAGGTATACATGACACTTCGCAATGAATATTATATCTTATCATGAAACATAGGAATGAGGTGCCACATCGCGTTTTGAGAAGCATTAGAACTCTATTGCTACGATACGTAGACATCTGCAAACGCTATTTCCTAGCATGGAAGTGTCGCATTTACATTCATTTGAAGTGAATAGGAGGTATACATGACACTTCGTAATGAATATTATACCTTATCATGAAACATAGAAGAGTGATGCGATATCGCGTTTTAGGAAGCATTGAATCTCTATTGCTGCGATACGTAGATATCTGCAAACGCTATTTCCTAGCATGGAAGTGTCGCATTTACATCCTTTTGAAGTCAATACGAGGTATACATGACACTTCGCAATGAATATTATATCTTCTCATGAAACATAGCAGTGAGATGCGATAACGCGTTTTAAGAAGCATTAGAACCCTATTGCTACGATACGTAGACATCTGCAAAGGCTATTCCCTAGCATGGAAGGGTCGCATTTACTTTCTTTTGAAGTGAGTACGAGGTATACATATCACTCCATAATGAATTTTATATCTTATCATGAAACATAGCAGTGAGATGCGATATCGCGTTTTAAGAAGCATTAGAACTCAATTGCTACGATACGTAGACATCTGCAAACGCCATTTCCTAGCATGGAAGTGTCGCATTTACATTCTTTTGAAGTGAATACGAGGTATACATGACACTTCGCAATGAATATTATATCTTATCATGAAACATAGGAATGAGGTGCCATATCGCGTTTTGAGAAGCATTAGAACTCTATTGCTACGATACGTAGACATCTGCAAACGCTATTTCCTAGCATGGAAGTGTCGCATTTACATTCCTTTGAAGTGAATACGAGGTATACATGACACTTCGCAATGAATATTATATCTTCTCATGAAACATAGCAGTGAGATGCGATATCGCGTTTTAAGAAGCATTAGAACTCTATTGCTACGATACGTAGACATCTGCAGACGCTATTTCCTAGCATGGAAGTGTCGCATTTACATTCTTTTGAAGTGAATACGAGGTATACATGACACTTCGCAATGAATATTATATCTTATCATGAAACATAGGAATGAGGTGCCACATCGCGTTTTGAGAAGCATTAGAACTCTATTGCTACGATACGTAGACATCTGCAAACGCTATTTCCTAGCATGGAAGTGTCGCATTTACATTCCTTTGAAGTGAATACGAGGTATACATGACACTTCGCAATGAATATTATATCTTCTCATGAAACATAGCAGTGAGATGCGATATCGCGTTTTAAGAAGCATTAGAACTCTATTGCTACGATACGTAGACATCTGCAAACGCTATTTCCTAGCATGGAAGTGTCGCATTTACATTCATTTGAAGTGAATAGGAGGTATACATGACACTTCGTAATGAATATTATACCTTATCATGAAACATAGAAGAGTGATGCGATATCGCGTTTTAGGAAGCATTGAATCTCTATTGCTGCGATACGTAGATATCTGCAAACGCTATTTCCTAGCATGGAAGTGTCGCATTTACATCCTTTTGAAGTCAATACGAGGTATACATGACACTTCGCAATGAATATTATATCTTCTCATGAAACATAGCAGTGAGATGCGATAACGCGTTTTAAGAAGCATTAGAACCCTATTGCTACGATACGTAGACATCTGCAAAGGCTATTCCCTAGCATGGAAGGGTCGCATTTACTTTCTTTTGAAGTGAGTACGAGGTATACATATCACTCCATAATGAATTTTATATCTTATCATGAAACATAGCAGTGAGATGCGATATCGCGTTTTAAGAAGCATTAGAACTCTATTGCTACGATACGTAGACATCTGCAAACGCCATTTCCTAGCATGGAAGTGTCGCATTTACATTCCTTTGAAGTGAATACGAGGTATACATGACACTTCGCAATGAATATTATATCTTCTCATGAAACATAGCAGTGAGATGCGATATCGCGTTTTAAGAAGCATTAGAACTCTATTGCTACGATACGTAGACATCTGCAAACGCTATTTCCTAGCATGGAAGTGTCGCATTTACATTCATTTGAAGTGAATATGAGGTATACATGACACTTCGTAATGAATATTATACCTTATCATGAAACATAGAAGAGTGATGCGATATCGCGTTTTAGGAAGCATTGAATCTCTATTGCTGCGATACGTAGATATCTGCAAACGCTATTTCCTAGCATGGAAGTGTCGCATTTACATCCTTTTGAAGTCAATACGAGGTATACATGACACTTCGCAATGAATATTATATCTTCTCATGAAACATAGCAGTGAGATGCGATATCGCGTTTTAAGAAGCATTAGAACCCTATTGCTACGATACGTAGACATCTGCAAAGGCTATTCCCTAGCATGGAAGGGTCGCATTTACTTTCTTTTGAAGTGAGTACGAGGTATACATATCACTCCATAATGAATATTATATCTTATCATGAAACATAGCAGTGAGATGCGATATCGCGTTTTAAGAAGCATTAGAACTCTATTGCTACGATACGTAGACATCTGCAAACGCCATTTCCTAGCATGGAAGTGTCGCATTTACATTCGTTTGAAGTGAATACGAGGTATACATGACACTTCGCAATGAATATTATATCTTATCATGAAACATAGGAATGAGGTGCCACATCGCGTTTTGAGAAGCATTAGAACTCTATTGCTACGATACGTAGACATCTGCAAACGCTATTTCCTAGCATGGAAGTGTCGCATTTACATTCCTTTGAAGTGAATACGAGGTATACATGACACTTCGCAATGAATATTATATCTTCTCATGAAACATAGCAGTGAGATGCGATATCGCGTTTTAAGAAGCATTAGAACTCTATTGCTACGATACGTAGACATCTGCAAACGCTATTTCCTAGCATGGAAGTGTCGCATTTACATTCATTTGAAGTGAATAGGAGGTATACATGACACTTCGTAATGAATATTATACCTTATCATGAAACATAGAAGAGTGATGCGATATCGCGTTTTAGGAAGCATTGAATCTCTATTGCTGCGATACGTAGATATCTGCAAACGCTATTTCCTAGCATGGAAGTGTCGCATTTACATCCTTTTGAAGTCAATACGAGGTATACATGACACTTCGCAATGAATATTATATCTTCTCATGAAACATAGCAGTGAGATGCGATAACGCGTTTTAAGAAGCATTAGAACCCTATTGCTACGATACGTAGACATCTGCAAAGGCTATTCCCTAGCATGGAAGGGTCGCATTTACTTTCTTTTGAAGTGAGTACGAGGTATACATATCACTCCATAATGAATTTTATATCTTATCATGAAACATAGCAGTGAGATGCGATATCGCGTTTTAAGAAGCATTAGAACTCTATTGCTACGATACGTAGACATCTGCAAACGCCATTTCCTAGCATGGAAGTGTCGCATTTACATTCCTTTGAAGTGAATACGAGGTATACATGACACTTCGCAATGAATATTATATCTTCTCATGAAACATAGCAGTGAGATGCGATATCGCGTTTTAAGAAGCATTAGAACTCTATTGCTACGATACGTAGACATCTGCAAACGCTATTTCCTAGCATGGAAGTGTCGCATTTACATTCATTTGAAGTGAATATGAGGTATACATGACACTTCGTAATGAATATTATACCTTATCATGAAACATAGAAGAGTGATGCGATATCGCGTTTTAGGAAGCATTGAATCTCTATTGCTGCGATACGTAGATATCTGCAAACGCTATTTCCTAGCATGGAAGTGTCGCATTTACATCCTTTTGAAGTCAATACGAGGTATACATGACACTTCGCAATGAATATTATATCTTCTCATGAAACATAGCAGTGAGATGCGATATCGCGTTTTAAGAAGCATTAGAACCCTATTGCTACGATACGTAGACATCTGCAAAGGCTATTCCCTAGCATGGAAGGGTCGCATTTACTTTCTTTTGAAGTGAGTACGAGGTATACATATCACTCCATAATGAATATTATATCTTATCATGAAACATAGCAGTGAGATGCGATATCGCGTTTTAAGAAGCATTAGAACTCTATTGCTACGATACGTAGACATCTGCAAACGCCATTTCCTAGCATGGAAGTGTCGCATTTACATTCGTTTGAAGTGAATACGAGGTATACATGACACTTCGCAATGAATATTATATCTTATCAGGAAACATAGATATGAGTTGCGATATCGCGTTTTGAGAAGCATTAGAACTCTATTGCTACGATACGTAGACATCTGAATACGCTATTTCCTAGGGAGGAAGTGTCGCATTTACATTCTTTTGATGTGAATGCGAGATATACATGACACTTCGCAATGAATATTATATCTTCTCATGAAACATAGCAGTGAGTTGCGATATCGCGTTTTAAGAAGCATTAGAACTCTATTGCTACGATACGTAGACATCTGCAAACGCTATTTCCTAGCATGGAAGTGTCGTATTTACATTCGTTTGAAGTGAATACGAGATATACATGACACTTCGCAATGAATACTATATCTTCTCATGAAACATAGCAGTGAGATGCGATATCGCGTTTTAAGAAGCATTAGAACTCTATTGCTACGATACGTAGACATTTGCAAAGGCTATTTCCTAGCATGGAAGGGTCGCATTTACATTCTTATGAAGTGAATACGAGGTATACACAACACTCCATAATGAATATTATATCTTATAATGAAACATAGCAGTGAGATGCGACATCTCCTTTAAGAAGCATTAGAACTCTATTGCTACGATACGTAGACATCTGCAAACGCTATTTCCTAGCATGGAAGTGTCGCATTTACATTCTTGTGATGTGAGTACGAGGTATGCATGACACTTCGCAATGAATATTATACCTTAACACGAAACATAGAAGCGAGATGCGATATCGCATTTAAAGAAGCATTAGAACTCTATAGCTACGATGCGTTGACATCTGCAAATGCTATTTCCTAGCATGGAAGTGTCGCATCTACATTCTTGTGATGTGAGTACGAGGTATACATGACATTTCGCAATGAATATTATATCTTATCATGAAACATAGAAGTGAGATGCGATATGGCGTTTTAAAAAGCATTTGAACTCTATTGCTACGATACGTAGACATCTGCAAACGCTATTTCCTAGCATGGAAGTGTCGCATTTACATTCTTTTGGAGTGAATACGAGATATACATGACACTTCGCAATGAATATTATATCTTATCATGATACATAGGAATGAGTTGCTATATCGCGTTTTGAGAAGCATTAGAGCTCTATTGCTACGATACGTAGGCATCTGCAGACAATATTTCCTAGCAAGAAAGTGTCGCATTTACATTCTTTTGAAGTGAATACGAGGTATACATGACACTTCGCAATGAAAATTATACCTTATCACGAAACATAGAAATCAGATGCGATATCGTGATTTAAGAAGCACTAGAACTCCATTGCTACGATACGCACACATCTGCAAACAATATTTCCTAGCAAGGAAGTGTCGCACTTACATCCTTTTGAAGTGAATACGAGGTATACATAACACTCCACAATGAATATTACATCTTATTACGAAACATAGAAATGAAATGCGACATCTCGTTTTAATAAGAATTAGTACTCTATCGCTACGATACGTAGACATCTGCAAACGCTATTTCCTAGCACGGAAGTATCGCATTTACATTCATTTGAAGTGTAGGCGAGATATACATAACACTGCACAATGAATATTATATCTTATCATGAAACATAGAAATGAGATGCGATATCGCGTTTTAAGAAACATTTGTACTCTGTTGCTTCGATACATTGACATCTGGAAACGTAATTTCCTAGAAAGGAAGTGTCGCATTTACATTCTCTTGAGAGGAATACGATGTATACATGACACTTCGCAATGAATATTATATCTTATGATGAAACATAGAAATGAGATGCGATATGGCGTTTCAAGAAGCATTAGAACTCTGTTTCTTCGATACGTAGATATCTGCAAACCTTATTTCCTAGCAAGGAAGTGTCGCATTTACATTCTTTTGATGTGAATTCGAGGTGTTACGTCCGGCGAAACTATTTTCCGTTGCTCCGGAGGCTTTACGACACGATCCTATATTTCGGTAATTCGGTCTGCGGGAACGCGTTAAGACCGGGTCCGACAATTTCGGCTGACGCGACACTAGCGAAAACACTCGCGATAATAAGGGAATTACCCTACCTTTCGATGACTTCTCTCTGGATTTGTACGTAGAAACGGCGTGGAGTATCGTTCGCTGGGATCGTAGCGGATTTCGTTCTGTTGGCTGCTACAGAAATCTCGATCAGTCGCCAGCGAAGACGAGGACGGCGGTCGGAATTCAGCGATGATGCTGAATGTGGCAGAATCGGCGTGGTGCGTCGTGGTGTCTGGACTGGAGGCGTCGACGGTCGCTTCGAAAAGCGGCGTCTGGACTGGTGCGAAGGCAGGTCGCTGGTATACGACGACTCTCGGAATACCCTCCAAATATTCACGCACAAGTGATCGTATGAAATTCTTCCTACTCGCACGACGCGTTCTTCGCAAACCGGAAGCACGATTCATTCACCAGGTTTTTCTGTACTTTAGACTAAGATCTGAAGGATAAGCGGCGGTCTCAACGTCACAAAGCCGATTTCTATACACCTTCAATTTGATGAAGAGCAACCCCAGTTGTATGGAAGAACCCGTGGAAGAATTCGTAGTTAAATGTAATGTTTAAAGGAGAACTAGTATTGTTAACACTTGATAAAATTAATGGATGTGGAAATAGTAGACTTGGTAAAAGAACTTGTACTTGGATATAGTAAAAGTAAAAATAAAATATATTCTAGGTTTAAAGTATACATGAACTGGACCTCCTCGGTTCGGGGGCGCTACGGTCGCGGTGGCTCGCGGTAGGCAGATCGCGGTCCCGCGAGTGGGGGACTCGCGTCTCGAGGCGGAGATCGCGCGGTCCAGCGAGTGGGGACTCGCGGCTCGTGGTGGGGCTAGCGGCGCATGCCGCTGGCCGGACGCATCTTACTTAGTGTAACTTAGATCTAGGAATTCTTATATATGCGTCATGATATGGTATGTATGTCCTAGCTTAGAAGTAATATATAGGTTCTAGCAGATCCTGTTCCCGGAATTGGAAAAGACCCCATTCAGGTGATGGGCTGCGGCTATGTCTTCCTGCAGGACGGAATCCTCGGAGCGAGGGAGATAGGGCTGCCCGTCCTTCGTGCGGGCGAGACAGGTATACTCGGTGGTGCGAGTGAGACACTGGTGCCCGGTACGAGCGAAACAGGTATACTCGGCGGTGCGAGCAAGGCAGCGGAACTCGGTCTGAGTGAGCGCGTGCAGGTATGCGCGCGCGAACCCTTCCAGTTGCTGGTTCTGCAGGCGAGTTTGGCTGGTTGCATGCGTCCAGGGGTTGATGCTGGGGGTGCGAGGTGGTTCCTTTCTAGGAAATTACGTTCCCAGATATCTCTGTATCGAAGCTATAGAGTACTAATGCCCCTTAAAACGCCATATCGCATCTCATTTCTATGTTTCGTGATAAGATGTAATATTCATTGTTGAGTGTTATCTATACCTCGCATTCACTTCAAATGAATGTAAATGCGACACTTCCTTGCTAGGAAATAGAGTCTGTAGATGTATCGTCTATGTATCGTAGAAATAGAGTTCTAAAGCTTCTTAAAACGCGATATCGCATCTCATTTCTATGATTCATGATAAGATATAATATTCATTGCAAAGTGTCATGTATACCTCGTATTCACTTGAAAGAATGTAAATGCGACTCTCCCTTGCTAGGAAGTAGAATTTGTAGATGTCTACGTATCGAAGCTATAGAGTTCTAATGCCTCTTAAATCGCGATATCGCATCTTATTTCTATGTCTCATGATGAGATATAATATTCATTGCGGAGTGGCATGTATACCTCGCATACACTTCAAATGAATGTAAATGCGACACATCCTTGCTAGGAAATGGCGTTTGCAGATGTCTACGTATCGAAGCAATGAATTTCTAACGCTTCTTAAAACGCGGTAGCGCATCCCATTTCTATGTCTCATGATAAGGTATAATATTCATTGCGAAGTGTTACGCATTCCTCGTCTACACCTCAAATGAATGTAAATGCGACACTTCCCTGCTAGGAAATAGCGCTTGCAGATCTCTACGTATCGAAGCAATAGATTCCTAATGCTTCTTAAAACGCGATATCGCTCCTCATTTCAATGTTTCATGATAAGATGTAATATTCATGGTGGAGTGTTATATATACCTCGTATTCAGTTCAAAAGAATGTACATGCTCCACTTCCTTGCTGGGAAATAGCGTTTCCAGATGTCTACGTATCGAAGCAATAGGGTTCTAGTGCTTCTTAAAGAAAGGTATCGCCACTCATATCTATGTTTCATGATAAGATATAATATTCATTGCGAAGTGTCATGTATGCCTCGTATTCCTTTGAAAAGAATGTAAATGCGACACTTCCTTGTTAGGGATAGCGTTCGCAGATGTCTACGTATCGACGCAATAGAGTTCTAATGCTTCTTAAATCGCCATATCGCATCTCATTTCTATGTTTCATGATAAGATATAATATTCATTGCGAAGTGCCATGTATACCTCGCATACACTTCTATTGAATGTACATGCGACACTTCCTTGCTAGGAAATAGCGTTTGCAGATGTCTACGTATCGAAGCAATAGAATTCTAATGCTTCTTAAATCGCCTTATCGCATCTCATTTCTTTGTTTCATGATAAGATATAATATTCATTGTGGTGTGTTATGTATACCTCGTATTCACTTCAAAAGAATGTAAACGCGACACTTCCTTGCCAAGAAATAGTGTTTGCAGATGTCAACGTATCGCAGCATCAGAGTTCTAATGCTTCTCAAAACGCGATATCGCTACTCTTTACCATGTTTCATGATAATATATAGTATTCATTGTGGAGTGTTATGTGTACATCGTATTCACTTCAAAAGAATGTAAATGCGACACTTCCCTGCTAGGAAATAGCGTTTGCAGATGTCTACGTATCGAAGCAATAGATTTCTAAAGCTTGCTAATTCGCGATATTGCATCTCATATCTATGTTTCATGATAATATATAATATTCATTGCGAAGTGTCATGAATACCTCGCATACACTTCAAATGAATGTGAATGCGACAGTTCCTTGCCACGGAATAGCGCTTGCAGATGTCTACGTATCGAAGCAATAGAATTCTAATGCTTCTTAATACGTCATATCGCATTTCATTTCTATGTTATATGATAAGACATAATATTCATTGCGAAGTGTCATATATGCCTCGTATTCCTTTCAAAGGAATGTAAATGCGACACGTCCTTGTTAGGGATAGCGTTTGCAGATGTCTACGTATCGAAGCAATAGAATTCTAATGCTTCTTAAATCGCCATATTACAACTCATTTCTATGTTTCATGATAAGATATAATTTTCATTGTGGAGTGTTATGTATACCTCGCATACACTTCAACTGAATGTACATGCGACACTTCCTTGCTAGGAAATAGCGTTTGCAGATGTCTACGTATCGAAGCAATAGAATTCTAATGTTTCTTATATCGTAATATCGCATATCATTTCTATGTTTCATGACAAGATATAATACTCATTGCGAAGTGTCATGTATACCTCGTATTCCTTTCAAAAGAATGTAAATGCGACACTTCCTTGCTTGGAAATAGCGTTTGCAGATGTCTACATATCGAAGCAATAGATTTCTAATGCTTGTTAAATCGCCATATTGCATCTCATTTCTATGTTTCATGGTAAGATATAATATTCATTGTGGAGTGTTATGTATACCTCGCATACACATCAACTGAATGTACATGCGACACTTCCTTGCTAGGAAATAGCGTTTGCAGATGTCTACCTATCGAGGCAATAGAATTCTAATGCTTCTTAAATCGGCATATCGCTTCTCATTTCTATGTTTCATGATAAGATATAGTATTCATTGCGAAGTGTCATGTATGCCTCGTATTCCTTTCAAAAGAATGTAAATGCGACACTTCCTTGTTAGGGATAGCGTTTGCAGATGTCTACGTATCGAAGCAATAGAGTTCTAATGCTTCTTAAATCGCCATATTACATCTCATTTCTATGTTTCATGATAAGATATAATTTTCATTGTGGTGTGTTATGTATACCTCGCATACACTTCAACTGAATGTACATGCGCCACTTCCTTGCTAGGAAATAGCGTTTGCAGATGTCTACGTATCGAAGCAATAGAATTCTAATGCTTCTTAATTCGTCATATCGCATCTCATTTCTATGTTTCATGATAAGATATAATATTCATTGCGAAGTGTCATGTATGCCTCGTATTCCTTTCAAAAGAATGTAAATGCGACACTTCCTTGTTAGGGATAGCGTTTGCCGATGTCTACGTATCGAAGCATTAGAGTTCTGGTGCATCCTAAATCGCGATATCGCTTCTCATTTCTATGTTTCATGATAAGATATAATATTCATTGCGAAGTGTCATGTATAGCTGGCATACACTTCAAAAGAATGTAAAGGCGTCACTTCCTTGCTAGGAGATAGCGTTTGCAGATGTCTACATATCGAAGCAATAGAATTCTAATGCTACTTAAATCGTCATATCGCATCTCATTTCTATGTTTCACGATAAGATATAATATTCATTGCGAAGTGTCATGTATGCCTCGTATTCGTTTCAAAAGAATGTAAATGCGACACTTCCTTGTTAGGGATAGCGTTAGCAGATGTCCACGTATCGAAGCAATAGAGTTCTAATGCTTCCTATATTGCGATATCGCACCTCATTTCTATGTTTCATGATAAGATATAATATTCATTGTGGAACGTTATGTGTACCTCGTATCCACTTCCAAAGAATGTAAACGCGACACTTCCTTGCCAGGAAATAGCGTTTGCAGATGTCTACGTGTCGTGTCATTAGAGTTCTAATACTTCTCAAAACGCGATATCGCTTCTCAATTCTATGTTTCATGATAATATATAATATTAATTGCGAAGTGTCATGTATACCTCGCATACACTTAAAATGAATGTAAATGTGATACTTCCTTGCTAGGAAATAGCGTTTGCAGATGTCTACGTATCGAAGCAATAGTGTTCTAATGCTTCTTAAATCGAGATATCGCATCTCATTTCTATGTTTCATGGTACGATATAATATTCATTGTGCAGGGTTATGTATACCTCGTATTCACTTCAAAAGAATGTAAATGCGAAACTTCCTTGCTAGGAAGTAGCGCTTGCAGATGTCTACGTATCGAAGCAATAGATTTCTAATGCTTCTTAAATCGTCATATCGCATCACATTTCTATGTATCATGATAAGATATAATATTCATTGCGAAGTGTCATGTATTCCTCGTATTCCTTTCAAAATAATGTAAATGCGACACTTCCCTGCTAGGAAATAGCGTTTGCAGATGTCTACCTATCGTAGCAATAGAGTTCTAATGCTTCTTAAAACGAGATTTCGCATTTCATTTCTACGTCTCATGAGAAGATATAATATTCATTATGGAGTGTTATGTATACCTCGTACTCACTTCAAAAGAATGTAAATGCGACCCTTCCATTCTAGGAAATAGCGTTTGCAGATGTCTACGTATCGTAGCAATAGAGTTCTAATGCTTCTTAAAACGCGATATCGCATCTCACTTCTATGTTTCATGATAAGATATAATATTCGTTGCGAAGTGTCATGTATACCTCGTGTTCACTTCAAAAAAATGTAAATGCGACACTTCCCTGCTAGGAAATAGCGCTTGCAGATGTCTACCTATCGTAACAATAGAGTTCTAATGCTTCTTAAAACGAGATTTCGCATTTCATTTCTACGTTTCATGAGAAGATATAATATTCATTATGGAGTGTTATGTATACCTCGTACTCGCTTCAAAAGAATGTAAATGCGACCCTTCCATGCTAGGAAAAAACGTTTGCAGGTGTCTACGTATCGTAGCAATAGAGTTCTAATGCTTCTTAGAACGCGATATCGCATCTCACTTCTATGTTTCATAATAAGATATAATATTCATTGCGAAGTGTCATGTATACCTCGTATTCACTTCAAAAGAATGTAAATAAGACGCTTCCATGCTAGGAAATACCGTTTGCAGATGTCTACGTATCGTAGCAATGGAGTTCTAATGCTTCAGAAAACGAGATGCCGCATTCCATTTCTATGTTTCGTGATAAGATATAATATTCATTGTAGAGTGTTATGTATACCTCGTATTCACATCAAAAGAATGTAAATGCGACACATCCATGCTAGGAAATAGCGTTTCCACATGTCCACGTATCGAAGCAATAGAGTTGTAATGATTCTTTAAACTCGATATCGCATCTCAATTCTATGTACCATGATAGGAAATAATATTCATTGCGAAGTGTAATGTACACCTCCTCTACACATCAATGGAATGTAAATGCCACACTTCCTTGCTAGGAAATAGCGTTTCCACATGTCTACGTATCGAAGCATTCGTGTTGTAATGCTCCTTAAAACGCGATATCGCATCGCATTTCTATGATTCATAATAAGATATAGTATTAATTGCGAAGTGCTATCTATACCTCGTTGCACTTCAAAAGAATGTAAATGCCACACTTCCTTGCTAGGAAATAGCGTTTCCATATGTCTACGTACCGAAGCAATAGAGTTGTAACGCTTCTTAAAACGCGATATCGCATGTCATTTCTATGTCTCATGATATGATACAAGATTCATTACGAAGTGTTATTAATACATCGCCTACAATTCAAAAGAATTTAAATGCCACACTTCCTTGCTAGGAAATGCGTTTCCAGTTGTCTACGTATCGAAGGAATAGAGTTCTAATGCTTCTTAAAACGCGATAACGCATCTCATTTCTATGTTTCATGATACAATATAATATTCATTGCGAAGTGCTATGTATACCTCGTCTACACTTCAAAGGAATGTGAATGCCACACTTCCTTGCTAGGAAATGCGTTTTCAGATGTCTAAGTATCAAAGTAATAGGGTTCTAATGCTTCTTTAAACGCGATATCGCATCTCAATTCTGTGTTTCATGATAAGATATAATGTTCATTGCGAAGTGTTATGCATACGTCGTGTACACTTCAGAAGAATGTAAATTGCACACTTCCATCCTAGGAAATGCGTTTGCTGTTGTCCACGTATCGAAGCAATGGAGTTCTAGTGCTCCTTCAAACGCGATATCGCATCGCAGTTCTATGTTTCATGATAAGATATAATATTAATTGCGAGGTGCTATCTATACCTCGTTGCACTTCAAAATAATGTAAATGCCACACTTCCTTGCTAGGAAATGCGTTTCCAGATGTCTACGTATCGAAGCTAAGGGTACTAATGCTTCTTAGAATGCGATATCGCATCTCATTTCTATGTTTCATGCTATGATATAATATTCGGTGATAAGTGATGCGTATACCTCGTCTACACTACAAAAGAATGAAAACGCCACAATTCCTTGCTAGGAAAATGCGTTTCCAGATATCTACGTATCGAAGCATTAGAGTTCTAGTGCTTCTAAACCGCAATATCGCATCTCATTTCTGGGTTTCAAGATAGGTTATAATATTCATTGCGAAGTATTATGTATATCTCGACTACACTTCCAAAGATACTACCCGGTAATTTGCGGCGTGTTGCGTAGTTTCCCGTAGCCCTTGTTAGTTAAACCCACGTCGAGACCATAAATAAACATGCCGTAACTTCAGTATCTCGCGACCTGAGTGTGTGTACTTGGCTAGGCGTAGTCGAGAGGAGGAGCATTTCGATGTTTCAAGGGTTGACCGCCCCAGGATTCCCGGGGTCGTGTAGCCTATCGCTTTGCTACTTTCTGAGCAGCTGGCGCCCAAGAAAAGTTGTACGTGAGCGGATACCTTGGAACGATAAATCGCTTTAGATTAAAATACGTTTTACACCTTAAAGCATTTAGATAATTAACCCCTTCGAGCTTCCCTGACTTACTATATATAGGTTTCCGTCACAACTAATAGGAACCATCACTTTACATAGATATATAGAACACACATAGTTTTAAACGTAGAACTGAGAATTTGAGAACTTACTTTGAAACGTTAGTAGTGAGAAATTCCATCGGATTTCATAGAAATTCAGAACTTACTTGCTATGAGACATAGGCAGATAAGGGCCATCGCGTTGCTTAAAACTTTAGAACTTGCTTACTTCAACAAAGATTTCTATTGGCTTCGTCCGTTCTTTTAGAAGAATTTTTGATAAACCACATACTTTTCACGCTTCTGATATCTTTGAAAGTTCGCGAGATGTAATCGTTTAAGTTTTAAATGATTACTTAGTGTGGATTATTATTTAGTAACTCGCTCATAAACGAGTCTACATAGGATTTAATCCATAAGTTTTTAAGCCTGGAATTTATGCAGTTATTTGTTATTCACTTATTGCTCAAACGACAAAGATTCTGACCTCTTCAAAATGGTTGACTTTCATCAATTTTCTTAAAAATTGAAATACTGCCCAACTGCTTGCATTAAAGACTGTAATTAAAGCTTTCGAAACATTTTACCTCTTATAGGTGAATTCTGGAATTGAAATTGAATGTTTGACTTTTCTAGCTCCTGTTTAGACATCTTTCTATTGGAATGTTCAAGTATTTTTCATATTCGTAATTATTAAAAATGTTTTACTTGATTCTTTTATTTAATATTTAGAATTTTCTAAGAAATATTTTTTATCGTAATGAACTATATAATTGCAATTATAATTCTTTATGAAGTAATAATAACAGAAAGGTATGTATCCATTCTTGTAGTTTTGTAAAGAGTATTTAATCTTACTATCTAAAATGAAACATTGAGATCTGTTTACAATCTAATGGAATTTAATTACCTTTCCATTCAAATTCACAATGATAATCTTCCATAGTTCAACAATTTTGTGAGCTGTCCTCAGGAATCCGCAGCTCTGTACTTATAAAATGAGCGACACAAAGAACAGCCTAACCAAACGTATTCGAACCGATTTTTCAATACTAATCTTATCATGTTTAACTTATGCTGCAAACTATTGAAATGCCCTTCGACAAGTGTTTATTCACAGTGAAGTAAACGGTAAGTATTACGCCTTCCACCACTGTTTACAATACGTATGTTTCATTTACTATCAAAACCGTGAGTATTATCGCCTTTCTTTACTCTTTGTAACCTTCAATGCCTTCATGTTACAGATCGTTAAACTTGCTTTAAAATGCTCTATCGTATTACGGAAGAATGGACATACCAATTCATTTTAAAAAATGAAGGTAACCTTCATATGTCCAACATAACTCCACTTACAAAAAAACTATTTTCATCAACGGATGGCCCCTTTGTACTGTGCAATTATATATTAGCAAAAACTTCTATGAAACTTATAGTTTCGTGGATATCTGAGGTGCTAATTATTACTGCTCCACCCTGTATATTGTTATGGATGTGTCCAACAAGGCAACGATGAACAGAGTTAAATTTAATATTATGATGTTTATTATTTTACTTATAGTATATTTGTTTTTCTGAAATTTTGCCAAAAAACAATGTTCACGATGTCGACAGATGAATATATTTGCCTTAGAATTACAAGAGCCAACAATTTCGAAAGTAGAATATTACTTTACTTCGCTAACCGAATCATTGCAAACGTTAAGTAAAGTGCGTGCCTTTCAAAACAGTCAGATGCAAATTACGATACAACGTTTCCAAGAAATGGTACGTGCCACTGTTTTTTAATTTCCGTTTATTTAATCAAAGGAAATTTAATTGAAATATCCGCAAAATTTGAGGACAAAAAGTTTTTGTAATTTTACGCAACATATATGATGGTGATAAAGGATAAGTATACGGAACTGAAAATGGAAAGTAGCGAGCAGAAAAAGAAACTGATGGAGCTACAAAGTAGATTGATACATCCGTCAAATGATGATTCTAGGTTAATAAAATCTGTTAATTAAAGAACTATTGCAAAAATCAAGTATAATCAATATTACTTCTGCTCAAAGGCTATAATAGAATTGGACCGAAATGGGTACAAAACCGGCAATTATATCTATACGTTCTATTCTATGCAAAGGCAAATATTTCAAAGAGAGAAGATGTGTTACTTACAAATTACTTATGTTCCTAGATATCTCACTAATTTAGGCTTCTTGTCTTGCAGAACTTATCATTCATGTAACATGTAAAGGGGTCGAAGAATAGTAAAAGATTTTTAAATTTCATAGCCTCACTTGATCCGTCGATTGGATCACGTAAAATATCGGACATTAATTGCATCTACATCTTCAGACCTTAAATATGTAATTGCAACAACATATTTAATAGCGTTTTAATAACATTTTTCTAATTGTTTATATCTATGTCTAATAAATATATATTAATCGAATAAGTTGCTTTACCAAAGGATAAAAGTATCTGAGGCTTACAAATCGGAGCATTACATAACAAACGTGCATCACATATATAATATTACATGTAATAAAAGATGAAGACCAAAAAGATCGTACATAAGTTGAATCCACAATGCGGTCATAGAGATACAGAAGCGGCAAAAATTCCAAAAAATAATTTAAAAAATTCAAAAAGGGGGGAGTGAAAATCCATCTCGTTGACGATGATAAGGAACAAGTCTGCCTCATGCACTACAATATCCCAAACAGCCAGCGATTGGCACTCCAATGACAACGGATGGTACGAATTCCGTGACAGAACTGTGCTAACAAAGTGCTCCTACTCAGCTTTCGAAATGGCATACTGTTAGTACTGGGGCGGCATTCGTATCACGGCACTATTCAGCAGTAGGCTGACATTTGCTAATGGGGAAGCTGTTTCTATAAAAATTATAAGCAAATATGAAAAATGACTAAACTGTGCAATTTATTTATCTTGATTCCAATATAGATACACCGGCACAAAACAAAGATATACGAACTCGATTTTATTATTTTCTATAAACTAGCTCGATAGGGCGATTTTTTCCATAAAACCGATAATTACTTTGTCATAAAAATATATACACTTATTTTATATATATTTTCTTCAATTTATTGTTACAAATTCATGCAATTGAGGGTTACATTATATACGATGACAGCATGTTATTTCAGAAATTACACAAGGCGAAGTTAGGGACGCAACAGCATGAATTTTTATTTTATAAGTAATATTTTTCTTATAAATAATATTTTTAGTCTATGATGGATTGAAAGAAATATATACGACTCGCTCAATAACTATAAATATAGGAAAACGACCATCAAAATGTCTATCAATACTCATATGCTGAACATCTACTGACATCTAACTGTTCTAATTTGTATGAAAGCACAGGTTCCCCATTGCCAAATGTGATCCTGCGTCATTGCTGAGGGGATTCATGAATGGAGCGATGATACGCGTGTCACCATGGTGCTGGTTCTGCGCGATTCGCTTGTCTAGAACGTGCTGGTAACACGATCTGGCATTTTAGTCAACGAATCCGGTCACAGATGACTACGAATCAGTTGACACTCCTCGGAAGTGGCAATATAGTGCCGGCATGGTGCCGCTACCATCTTGCCGTTTGTTATCTGGGATGCTTTTTAGTGCATTATTCGGAATTGAATTTGAACACATAGTTACTTAATCGCAAATTTGTATGTACTGTGACGTGGTGAAGTCACAAGGCTCGCTCACCCCCCCACCCTGCTTCGGTTAGACTAGCTCGCAGATCACCACCCATGCGAGAAGCGCGACACGGACCATCGCGATAGCTGTATTTGCGAGGAGCGTGAAATACACGATGGTAGAACCTTCCCCCCCCGTTCGTTTCTCTCTCTCTGTTCTACGGATTAGACTGGCGAGCTGATGGAAGAAGCGACCCATAAGACGCCTCTTCGGCGGATAATAAGACCGCAGGTTCGCGGAAGGGCTGTACGCCGAGGCAGCGTGATGGGCTCGACGGTGGAGGAGTCAGGAAGTGAGCAAGAAGAGACCCTGAAGCACGAAGGATAGGATCCAGGGCTCTGCAACGATAAGACCGCTGCCATAGTCCATGGAGACAAACAGGATGGATCTCGGGTGTGAGAAGGACCTCTACCCCTCCCCATTAGAACTCTATTGCTTCGATGCGTAGACATCTGCAGACGCTATTTCCTAGCAAGCACGTGGCGCATTTACATTCGTCTGGAGTGAATAGGAGGTATACATGACACTTCGCAATGAATATTATATCTTATCACGAAACATATAAATGAGATGCGATATTGCGATTTAAGTAGCATTAGAAATCTTTTGCTACGATACGTAGACATCTGCAAACGCTACTTCCTTGCAAGGAATAGTCGCTTTTACATTCTTTTGAAGCGACTACGCGGTATACATGACACTTCGCAATGAAAATTATACCTTTTCACGAAACATATAAATGAGATGCGATATCGCGATTTAAGTAGCATTAGAATTTTATTGCTACGATATGTAGGCATCTGCAAACGCTATTTCCTAGCAAGGAAGATTCGCATTAACATTGTTTTGAAGTGAATACGAGGTATACATAACACTTCGCAATGAATATTATATCTTATCATGAAACATAGAAGTGAGATGCGATATCGCGTTTTAAGAAGCATTAGAACTCTATTGCCTCGACGCGTAGACATCTGCAGACGCTATTTCCTAGCATGGAAGTGTCGCATTTACATTCTTTTGAAGTGAATACGAGGTGTACATGACACTTAGCAATGAATATTATATCTTATCAGGAAACATAGAAATGAGATGCGATATCGCGTTTTGAGAAGCATTGGAAGTCTATTGCTACGATACGTAGACATATGCAAATGCTATTTCCTAGCAAGGAATAGTCGCATTTACATTCTTTTGAAGTGAATACGAGGTATTCATGACACTTCGCAATGAATATTATATCTTATCATGAAACATAGAAGTGAGATGCGATATCGCGTTTTAAGTAGCATTAGAACTCTATTGCTACGATACGTAGGCATCTGCAAACGCTATGCCCTAGCAGGGAAGTGTCGCATTTACATTCCATTGAAATGTATACGAGGTATGCATGACACTTCGCAATGAATATTATATCTTATCATGAAACATAGAAATGAGATGCGATATCGCGATTTAAGAAGCATTAGAACTCTATTGCTACGATACGTAGGCATCTGCAAACGCTATGCCCTAGCAAGGAATAGTCGCATTTACATTCTTTTGATGTGAATACGAGGTATACATGACACTTCGCAATGAATATTATATCTTACAATGAAACATAGAATTGAGATGCGATATCGCGTTTTAAGAAGCACTAGAACTCTTTTGCCTCGACGCGTAGACATCTGCAGACGATATTTCCTAGCATGGAAGTGTCGCATTTACATTCTTTTGAAGTGAATACGAGGTATACATGACACTTCGCAATGAATATTATATCTTACAATGAAACATAGAATTGAGATGCGATATCGCGTTTTAAGAAGCATTAGAACTCTATTGCCTCGACGCGTAGACATCTGCAGACGCTATTTCCTAGCATGGAAGAGTCGCATTTACATTCTTTTGAAGTGAATACGAGGTGTACATGACACTTAGCAATGAATATTATATCTTATCAGGAAACATAGAAATGAGATGCGATATCGCGTTTTGAGAAGCATTGGAAGTCTATTGCTACGATACGTAGACATATGCAAATGCTATTTCCTAGCAAGGAATAGTCGCATTTACATTCTTTTGAAGTGAATACGAGGTATTCATGACACTTCGCAATGAATATTATATCTTATCATGAAACATAGAAGTGAGATGCGATATCGCGTTTTAAGTAGCATTAGAACTCTATTGCTACGATACGTAGGCATCTGCAAACGCTATGCCCTAGCAGGGAATAGTCGCATTTACATTCTTTTGATGTGAATACGAGGTGTACATGACACTTCGCAATGAATATTATATCTTATAATGAAACATAGAATTGAGATGCGATATCGTGTTTTAAGAAGCATTAGAACTCTATTGCCTCGACGCGTAGACATCTGTAGACGCTATTTTCTAGCATGGAAGTGTCGCATTTACATTCTTTTGAAGTGAATACGAGGTTTACATGACACTTCGGAATGAATATTATAACATATCACGAAACATAGAAATGAGATGCGATATCGCGATCTAAGAAGCATTAGAACTCTATTGCTACGATACGTAGGCATCTCCAAACGCTATGCCCTAGCAAGGAATAGTCGCATTTACATTCTTTTGATGTGAATACGAGGTATACATGACACTTCGCAATGAATATTATATCTTACAATGAAACATAGAATTGAGATGCGATATCGCGTTTTAGGAAGCATTAGAACTCTATTGCCTCGACACGTAGACATCTGAATACGCCATTTCCTAGCAAGGAAGTGTCGCATTTACATTCGTTTGGAGGGAATACGAGGTATACATGACACTTCGCAATGAATATTATATCTTATCATGAAACATAGAAATGAAATGCGACATCTCGTTTTAAGCAGCATTAGAACTCTCTTACTACTATACGTAGACATCTGCAAACCCTATTCCCTAGCATGGAAGTGTCGCATTTACATTCCATTGAAATGTATACGAGGTATGCATGACACTTCGCAATGAATATTATATCTTATCATGAAACATAGAAATGAGATGCGATATCGCGATTTAAGAAGCATTAGAACTCTATTGCTACGATACGTAGGCATCTGCAAACGCTATGCCCTAGCAAGGAATAGTCGCATTTACATTCTTTTGATGTGAATACGAGGTATACATGACACTTCGCAATGAATATTATATCTTACAATGAAACATAGAATTGAGATGCGATATCGCGTTTTAAGAAGCACTAGAACTCTTTTGCCTCGACGCGTAGACATCTGCAGACGATATTTCCTAGCATGGAAGTGTCGCATTTACATTCTTTTGAAGTGAATACGAGGTATACATGACACTTCGCAATGAATATTATATCTTACAATGAAACATAGAATTGAGATGCGATATCGCGTTTTAAGAAGCATTAGAACTCTATTGCCTCGACGCGTAGACATCTGCAGACGCTATTTCCTCGCATGGAAGTGTCGCATTTACATTCTTTTGAAGTGAATACGAGGTATACATGACACTTCGCGATGAATATTGTATCCTATCACGAAACATATAAATGAGATGCGATATCGCGATTTAAGTAGCATTAGAACTCTATTGCTACCATACATAGACATCTGAATACGCTATTTCCTAGCAGGGAAGTGTCGCATTTACATTCTTTGAAGTGAATACGAGGTATACCTGACACTTCGCGATGAATATTATATCCTATCACGAAACATATAAATGAGATGTGATATCGCGATTTAAGTAGCATTAGAACTCTATTGCTACGATACGTAGACATCTGAATACGTCATTTCCTAGCAAGGAAGTGTCGCATTTACATTCGTTTAGAGGGAATACGAGGTATACATGACACTTCGCAATGAATATTATATCTTATCATGAAGCATAGAAATGAGATGCGATATCTCGTTTTGAGAAGCATTAGAACTCCATTGCTCCGATACGTAGTCATCTGCAAACGCTATTTCCTAGCAAGGAAGATTCGCATTTACATTCTTTTGAAGTGAATACGAGGTATATATGACACGTCGCAATGAATATTATATCTTATCATGAAACATAGAAGTGAGATGCGATATCGCGTTTTAAGAAGCATTAGAACGCTATTGCTGCGATATGTAGACATCTGCAAACGCTATTTCCTAGCAAGCAATAATCGCATTTACATTCTTCTGAAGTGAATACGAGGTATACATGACACTTCGCAATGAATATTATATCTTATCATGAAACATAGAAGTTAGATGCGATATCGCGTTTTAAGAAGCATTAGAACTATATTGCCCCGACGCGTAAACATCTGCATACGCTATTTCCTAACATGGAAGTATCGCATTTACATTCTTTCGAAGTGAATACGAGGTGTACATGACACTTCGCGATGAATATTATATCTTATCACGAAACATATAAATGAGATGCGATATCGCGATTTAAGTAGCATTAGAACTCTATTGCTACGATACGTAGACATCTGAATACGCTATTTCCTAGCATGGAAGTGTCGCATTTACATTCTTTTGAAGTGAATACGAGGTGTACATGACACTTCGCAATGAATATTATATCTTATCAGGAACCATAGAAATGAGATGCTATAACGCGTTTTGAGAAGCATTAGAACTCTATTGCTACGATACGTAGACATCTGAATACGCCATTTCCTAGCAAGGAAGTGTCGCATTTACATTCGTTTGGAGGGAATACGAGGTATACATGACACTTCGAAATGAATATTATATCTTATCATGTAACATAGAAGAGAGATGCGATTTCGCGTTTTAAGAAGCATTAGAACTCTATGGCCTCAATGCGGAGACATCTGCAAACGCTATTTCCTAGCATGGAAGTGTCGCACTTACGTTCTTTTGAAGTGAATGCGAAGTATACATGACACTTCGCTATGAACATTATTTCTTATCACGAAACATATAAATGAGGTGTCATATCGCGATATAAGTAGCATTAGAACGCTATTGCTGCGATATGTAGACATCTGCAAACGCTATTTCCTAGCAAGGAAGTGTCGCATTTACATTCGTTTGGAGGGAATACGAGGTATACATGACACTTCGCAATGAATATTATATCTTATCATGAAACATAGATGTGAGATGCGATATCGCGTTTTAAGAAGCATTAGAACTCTATTGCCTCGACGCGTAGACATCTGCAGACGCTATTTCCTAGCATGGAAGTGTCGCATTTACATTCTTTTGAAGTGATTACGATGTATACCTGACACTTCGCGATGAATATTATATCTTATCACGAAACATATAAATGAGATGCGATATCGCGGTTATGTAGCATTAGAACTCTATTGCTACGATACGTAGACATCTGCGAACGCTGTTTCCTAGGATGGAAACGTCGCATTAGATTGTTTTGAAGTAAATACGAGGTATACATGACACTTCGCAATGAACATTATATCTCATCATGTATCATAAAAGTGAGATGCGATATCGCGTTTTAAGAAGCATTAGAACCCTATTGCCTCGACGCGGAGATATCTGCAAAGGCTATTTCCTAGCATGGAAGTATATTTCCTAGCGTGGAATATCTTATCACGAAACATAGAAATGAGATGCGATATCGAGATTTAAGTAGCATTAGAACTCTATTGCTACCATACACAGACATCTGGATACGCTATTTCCTAGCAGGGAAGTGTCGGATTTACATTCGTTTGGAGTGAATACCAGGTATACATGACACTTCGCAATGAATATTATATCTTATCATGAAGCATAGAAATGAGATGCGATATCTCGTTTTATGAAGCATTAGAACTCTATTGCCTCGACGCGTAGACATCTGCAGTCGCTATTTCCTAGCATGGAAGTGTCGCATTTACATTCTTTTGAAGTGAATACGAGGTGTACATGACACTTCGCGATGAATATTATATCTTATCACGAAACATATAAATGAGATGCGATATCGCGACTCAAGTAGCATTAGAACTCTATTGCTACGATACGTAGACATCTGAATACGCCATTTCCTAGCAAGGAAGTGTCGCATTTACATGCGTTTGGAGGGTATACGAGGTATACATGACACTTCGCAATGAATATTATATCTTATCATGAAGCATAGAAATGCGATGCGATATCTCGTTTTGAGAAGCATTAGAACTCCATTGCTCCGATACGTAGTCATCTGCAAACGCTATTTCCTAGCAAGGAAGATTCGCATTTACATTCTTTTGAAGTGAATACGAGGTATATATGACATGTCGCAATGAATATTATATCTTACAATGAAACATAGAATTGAGATGCGATATCGCGTTTTAAGAAGCATTAGAACTCTATTGCCTCGACGCGTAGACATCTGCAGACGCTATTTCCTCGCATGGAAGTGTCGCATTTACATTCTTTTGAAGTGAATACGAGGTATACATGACACTTCGCGATGAATATTGTATCCTATCACGAAACATATAAATGAGATGCGATATCGCGATTTAAGTAGCATTAGAACTCTATTGCTACCATACATAGACATCTGAATACGCTATTTCCTAGCAGGGAAGTGTCGCATTTACATTCTTTGAAGTGAATACGAGGTATACCTGACACTTCGCGATGAATATTATATCCTATCACGAAACATATAAATGAGATGTGATATCGCGATTTAAGTAGCATTAGAACTCTATTGCTACGATACGTAGACATCTGAATACGTCATTTCCTAGCAAGGAAGTGTCGCATTTACATTCGTTTAGAGGGAATACGAGGTATACATGACACTTCGCAATGAATATTATATCTTATCATGAAGCATAGAAATGAGATGCGATATCTCGTTTTGAGAAGCATTAGAACTCCATTGCTCCGATACGTAGTCATCTGCAAACGCTATTTCCTAGCAAGGAAGATTCGCATTTACATTCTTTTGAAGTGAATACGAGGTATATATGACACGTCGCAATGAATATTATATCTTATCATGAAACATAGAAGTGAGATGCGATATCGCGTTTTAAGAAGCATTAGAACGCTATTGCTGCGATATGTAGACATCTGCAAACGCTATTTCCTAGCAAGCAATAATCGCATTTACATTCTTCTGAAGTGAATACGAGGTATACATGACACTTCGCAATGAATATTATATCTTATCATGAAACATAGAAGTTAGATGCGATATCGCGTTTTAAGAAGCATTAGAACTATATTGCCCCGACGCGTAAACATCTGCATACGCTATTTCCTAACATGGAAGTATCGCATTTACATTCTTTCGAAGTGAATACGAGGTGTACATGACACTTCGCGATGAATATTATATCTTATCACGAAACATATAAATGAGATGCGATATCGCGATTTAAGTAGCATTAGAACTCTATTGCTACGATACGTAGACATCTGAATACGCTATTTCCTAGCATGGAAGTGTCGCATTTACATTCTTTTGAAGTGAATACGAGGTGTACATGACACTTCGCAATGAATATTATATCTTATCAGGAACCATAGAAATGAGATGCTATAACGCGTTTTGAGAAGCATTAGAACTCTATTGCTACGATACGTAGACATCTGAATACGCCATTTCCTAGCAAGGAAGTGTCGCATTTACATTCGTTTGGAGGGAATACGAGGTATACATGACACTTCGAAATGAATATTATATCTTATCATGTAACATAGAAGAGAGATGCGATTTCGCGTTTTAAGAAGCATTAGAACTCTATGGCCTCAATGCGGAGACATCTGCAAACGCTATTTCCTAGCATGGAAGTGTCGCACTTACGTTCTTTTGAAGTGAATGCGAAGTATACATGACACTTCGCTATGAACATTATTTCTTATCACGAAACATATAAATGAGGTGTCATATCGCGATATAAGTAGCATTAGAACGCTATTGCTGCGATATGTAGACATCTGCAAACGCTATTTCCTAGCAAGGAAGTGTCGCATTTACATTCGTTTGGAGGGAATACGAGGTATACATGACACTTCGCAATGAATATTATATCTTATCATGAAACATAGATGTGAGATGCGATATCGCGTTTTAAGAAGCATTAGAACTCTATTGCCTCGACGCGTAGACATCTGCAGACGCTATTTCCTAGCATGGAAGTGTCGCATTTACATTCTTTTGAAGTGATTACGATGTATACCTGACACTTCGCGATGAATATTATATCTTATCACGAAACATATAAATGAGATGCGATATCGCGGTTATGTAGCATTAGAACTCTATTGCTACGATACGTAGACATCTGCGAACGCTGTTTCCTAGGATGGAAACGTCGCATTAGATTGTTTTGAAGTAAATACGAGGTATACATGACACTTCGCAATGAACATTATATCTCATCATGTATCATAAAAGTGAGATGCGATATCGCGTTTTAAGAAGCATTAGAACCCTATTGCCTCGACGCGGAGATATCTGCAAAGGCTATTTCCTAGCATGGAAGTATATTTCCTAGCGTGGAATATCTTATCACGAAACATAGAAATGAGATGCGATATCGAGATTTAAGTAGCATTAGAACTCTATTGCTACCATACACAGACATCTGGATACGCTATTTCCTAGCAGGGAAGTGTCGGATTTACATTCGTTTGGAGTGAATACCAGGTATACATGACACTTCGCAATGAATATTATATCTTATCATGAAGCATAGAAATGAGATGCGATATCTCGTTTTATGAAGCATTAGAACTCTATTGCCTCGACGCGTAGACATCTGCAGTCGCTATTTCCTAGCATGGAAGTGTCGCATTTACATTCTTTTGAAGTGAATACGAGGTGTACATGACACTTCGCGATGAATATTATATCTTATCACGAAACATATAAATGAGATGCGATATCGCGACTCAAGTAGCATTAGAACTCTATTGCTACGATACGTAGACATCTGAATACGCCATTTCCTAGCAAGGAAGTGTCGCATTTACATGCGTTTGGAGGGTATACGAGGTATACATGACACTTCGCAATGAATATTATATCTTATCATGAAGCATAGAAATGCGATGCGATATCTCGTTTTGAGAAGCATTAGAACTCCATTGCTCCGATACGTAGTCATCTGCAAACGCTATTTCCTAGCAAGGAAGATTCGCATTTACATTCTTTTGAAGTGAATACGAGGTATATATGACATGTCGCAATGAATATTATATCTTATCATGAAACATAGAAGTGAGATGCGATATCGCGTTTTAAGAAGCATTAGAACTCTATTGCCTCGACGCGTAGACATCTGCAGTCGCTATTTCCTAGCATGGAAGTGTCGCATTTACATTCTTTTGAAGTGAATACGTGGTGTACATGACACTTCGCAATGAATATTATATCTTATCAGGAAACATAGAAATGAGATGCGATATCGCGTTTTGAGAAGCATTAGAACTCTATTGCTACGATACGTAGACATCTGCAATCGCTATTCCCTAGCAACCAATAGTCGCATTTACATTCTTTTGAAGTGAATACGAGGTATACACGACACTGCGCAATGAATATTATATCTTATCATGAAACATAGAAGTGAGTTGCGATATCGCGATTTAAGAAGCATTAGAATTCTATTGCTGCGATACGGAGACATCTGCCAACGCTACTTGTTAGCAAGGAAGTGTCGCATTTACAATCTTTTGAAGTGAATACGTGCTATACATAACACAACATAATGAATAATATATCTTATCATGAAACATAGAAATGAGATGCGATATTGCGTTTTTAGAAGCAGAAGAACTCTACTGCTACGATACGTAGATATCTGGAAACGCTATTTCCTAGCAAGGAAGTGTCGCATTTACATTCTTTTGAAGTGATAACGAGGTATACATAACACTCCACAATGAATATTACATCTTATCATGAGACATAGAAATGAGATGCGATATCTCGTTCTATGAAGCATTAGAACTCTATTGCTTCGATACGTAGATATCTGAAAACGCTATTTCCTAGCAAGGAAGTGTCGCATTTACATTCATTTGAAGTGTATGCGAGGTATACATGACACTTCGCAATGAACATTATATCTAATCATGAAACGTAGAATCGGGATTCGATATCGCGTTTTGAGTAGCACTAGAACTCTATTGCTACGATACGCAGACATCTGCAGACGATATTTCCTAGCAAGGAAGTGTTGCATTTACATTCTTTCGAAGTGAATACGAGGTATACATGACACTTCGCAATGAATATTATATCTTATCATGAAACATAGGAATGAGTTGCGATATCTCGTTTTAAGAAGCATTAGAAATCTATCGCTTCGATACGTAGACATCTGCCAACGCTATATCCAGCAAGGAAGTGTCGCATTTACATTCTTTTGAAAGGATTACGAGGTATACATGACGCTTCGCAAAGTATATTATATCTTACCATGAAATACAGAAATGAGATGCGATATCCTGTTTTAAGAAGCATTGGAACTCTATTGCTACGATACGTAGGAACCTGCAGACGCAATTTCCTAGCAAGGAAGTGTCGCATTTACATTTTTTTGAAGTGAATACTAGGTATACATAACACTCCACAATGAATTTTATATCTTGCCATGAAACACAAAAATGAGATGCGATATCGCGTTTTAAGAGGCATTAGAACTATATTTCTACGATACGTTGGCATCTGCAAACGCTATTTCCTAGCAAGGAATAGTCGGATTTTCATTCCGTTGAAGTGAATACGAGGTATACATAACACTTCGCAATGAATATTACATCTTATCACGAAACATATAAATGAGATGCGATATTGCGATCTAAGAAGCATTAGAACTCTATTGCTACGATACGTAGGCATCTGCAAACGCTATTTCCTAGCAAGGTAGAGCCGCATTTACATTCTTTTGTAGTGAATACGAGCTATACATGACACTTCGCAATGAATATTATATCTTATCATGAAACATAGAAATCAGATGCGATATCGCGTTTTGAGAAGCATTAGAATTCTATTGCTTTAATACGTAGACATCTGCAAACGCTATTTAATAGCAAGGAAGTGTCGCATTTACATTCATTTGAAGTGTAGACGAGGAGTACATAACACATCGCAACGAATCTTATATCTTATCATGAGGCATAGAAATGAGACGCGATATCGCGTTTTAAGAAGCATTAGAACTCTATTGCTTCGATACGTAGACATCTGCAATTGCTATTTCCTAGCATGGAAGTGTCGCATTTACATTCTTTTGAAGTGAATACGAGGTATACATGACACTGCGCAATGAATATTATATCTTATCATGAAACATATAAGTGAGTTGCGATATCGCGATTTAAGAAGCATTAGAATTCTATTGCTACGATGCGGAGACATCTGCCAACGCTACTTGTTAGCAAGGAAGTGTCGCATTTACAATCTTTTGAAGTGAATACGTGCTATACATAACACAACATAATGAATAATATATCTTATCATGAAACATAGAAATGAGATGCGATATTGCGTTTTGAGAAGCAGTAGAACTCTACTGCTACGATACGTAGATATCTGGAAATGCTATTTCCTAGCAAGGAAGTGTCGCATTTACATTCTTTTGAAGTGATAACGAGGTATACATAACACTCCACAATGAATATTACATCTTATCACGAAACACAGGAATGAGATGCGATATCGCGATTTAAGTAGCATTAGAACTCTATTGCTAGGATACGTAGACATCTACAAACTCCATTTAATAGCAAGGAAGTATCGCATTTACATTCTTTTGAAGACAATACGAGGTATACATGACACTTCGCAATGAATATTATATCTTATCATGAAACATAGAAACGTGATGCTATATCGCGTTTTAAGAAGCATTAGAAATCTATTGCTTCGATACGTACACATCTGCAAACGCTATTTCCTAGCAAGGTAGAGCCGCATTTACATTCTTTTGTAGTGAATTCGAGGCATACATGACACTTCGCAATGAATATTATATCTTATCATGAAACATAGAAATGAGATGCGATATCGCGATATAAGATGCATTAGATCTCTATAGCTTCGACACGTAGACATCTGCAAAATCTATTTCCTAGCAAGTTAGAGCCGCTATACATTCTTTTGAAGTGATTACGAGGTATACATGACACTTCGCAATGAATATTTTATCTTATCATGAAAAATAGAAATGTGATACGATATTGCGTTTTAAGAAGCGTTAGACCTCTATTGCTACGATACGTAGACATCTGAAAACGCTATTAAATAGCAAGGAAGTGTCGCATTTAGAATCTTTTGGAGTGAATACGGAGTATACATAACACGCCACAATGAATATTATATCTTATCATGAAGCATAGAAATGAGAAGCGATATCGCGATTGAAAAAGCATTAGAAATCCATTGCTACGATACGTAGACATCTGCAAACGCTATTTAATAGCAAAGAAGTGTCGCATTTACATTCATTTGAAGTGTAGACGAGGAGTACATAACACTTCGCAACGAATCTTATATCTTATCATGAGGCATAGAAATAAGACGCGATATCGTGTTTTAAGAAGCATTAGAACTCCATTGCTGCGATACGTAGATATCTGGAAACGCTATTTCCTAGCAAGGAAGTGTCGCATTCACATTCCTTTGAAGTGAATACGAGGTATACATAACACTCCACAATGAATATTATATCTTATCATGAATCATAGAAATGAGATGCCATATCTCGATTTAACAAGCGTTAGAACTCTGTTCCTTCGAAACGTAGACATTTGCAAACGCTACTTCCTAGCAAGGAAGTGTCGCATTTACATTCTTTAGAAGTGAATAAGAGCTATACATGACACTTCGCAATGAATATTATATCTTATCATGAAACATAAAAATGAGATACGATATCGCGTTTTAAGAAGCATTAGAACTCAATTGCTTAGGTACGTAGACATCTGCCAACGCTATTTCCTAGGAAGGAAGTGTCGCATTTGCATTCTTTTGATGCGAGTACGATGTAGACATAACACTCCACAATGAATATTATATCTCATCAGGATAGATAGAAATGAGATTCGATATCGCGATTTAAGAAGCATTAGAACACTATTGCTTCGATATGTAGACATCTGCAAACGCTATTTCCTACCAAGGAAGTGTCGCATTTACATTCACTTGAAGCGCATGCGAGGTGTACATGACACTTCGCAATTAATATTATATCTTATCATGAGAATAGAAATGAGATGCGATATCGCGTTTTGAGAAGCGTTAGGTCTCTGATGCTACGATACGTAGACATCTGCAAACGCTATTTCCTAGCAAGGAAGAGTCGCATTTACATTCATTTGAGGAGTATGCGAGGTATACAAGACACTTGGCAATGAATATTATATCTTGTCATAAAACATAGAAAAGAGATGCGATAACTCTAGTTAAGAGGCATTAGAACTCTATTGCTTCTGTCATGTCCTGGCGAACAAATTATTCGTATCCCAGGAGGCTGAATGACACAAGCCTTTTAGTCGCGAATTCGGTCCGGTATAAAACGCGTATGACCGGGTCCGTCGATTCTGGCAAGACGCGGGCACCGTAAACAATCGCGAACGCGTGTAAGGAGGGATTTTACTTACCTTTCGCTGATTTCTCTCTTCTGCTTTCAGATGTGGCGATCGTCGAAGGTCGTTCTCGGGGGAGGAGTCGGCGTACGGCTGGCTGGAATCGGCGTTGTGACGGTGGAAGCTGCGATGAATGTCGCCGTCCGTCGATGAACGAAGAATTCTGGCGTTTTACCAACGTATTCCGCACGAGATAATGGATTAAATTCTTCCTCCCGGCGCGAAGAGTTCGTTTGTAAACACTCAAGTTGTTACGAACTTGGAAGAATTTGTATTAAAATAAAATTGAATTTAGGAATGGAGTTGGAATGAACTAGAACTTGATGTGGTAGAAAAATAATAAAGTATATTCTAAATCAAAGACTACAAGAACAATTATTTCTAAGTGTTAAGACTAGGTTAACTATGAATTAGGAACTAGAACAAAGACTTTAGAACTAGGAACCTCATCGAGGCTGCGCGATGGCCCTAAGGCGCGACTTGGAAGAGACTTGGTATTAGAAGTGCCCGAAGGCGAAATAGAACTGCACTGAACTGACTGTACTGACTGACTGTGTCTGACTGTGTCTCCCAAGATGCGTCTGCGACCTCCTCGACTCTTGGAGCGCTTCGGTCGCGTGCGAACGTAGGTGGGAGTATGTGGACGCCCGAGTGGGGTCTCGACGTTGCGTAGTGGGGTTAGCGGCGCGTGCCGCTGAGGCGGTCGCGATCTCGCGCGTCGCGGCTTACTTAATTAGCGCAACTTATGAATATAGAGGTACAAGTATGAAATTAGAAATTACGCCTTAAATGTAAAATGTGTGTTGTTTGTGTCGTTATAAAGTTGTGTCGTGTAAATTCTATGAGCTAGGAATACAGAGCTTAGAATGTAGGAGTATATATATAATGTTAATTAATAATCTTAGAAATAGTATTTTGGGCATGGCAGATCTGGGATTGTGAAATCGTAGAGTCCTTTGTACGGTGAGGGTTCCCGTCGTCGGATCTCGTAGAGGTTGATTCTCCTGGTACGTCTCTGGAGTGAGCGAGAGGGCGAGTTTCCCTGCAGGTAAGAGTGAGACGGTGGGTGACTCCTTGAGTGGGAGCGAGACAGCGCACATGGTCCTCGGTGCGAGTGGGACAGAGTGTGTTGCCCTTGGAGCGAGAGAGGTGGCGAACACCTCTGCGGGTGCGAGTGAGACGGAGGGTAGGTCCCTTGGAGTGAGAGAGACGGCGAGCACCTCTGCGGGTGCGAGCGAGTCGATTGTCGTAGCCCTTGGCCTGAGTGAGACGGCGAGTTGCGCCTGGGTGTTGCCTGTGGTGCAGGCGCGTGAGGGTGGTTGCTGTGGTGCGTTGAGAGTGTGGCAGGCGGCACGCCTGACGTCACACCTTCCCCCTTAGAAAAAGAATTTCGCCTATGGCGAAATCTCTGGTCTGATGTGGCCTCGATGTGGGATGCTACTCGTTTCGTGTGCTGTGGAGGAGATTGGTCCTCCTTGGCGTGTATGCTGCTCTCATCTCGTGGATGCTGTGGTCTATCATCTCGTGGATGCTGTGGGTTCTCGTCTCGTGGATGCTGTGGTCTCTGCGTATGTTGTGCTGCTACGGCTGCACTCTGTTTGGTTGCACTTTTCTTCTGTGGTGTACTTTGTTCGTTTGTCACTGTCACCGATTCTTTTACTCTTTGTTCATTAAGATTTTCAGTTTTTGATTTCGACTTACACTTTTCACTGTCTCCTACATTCGATCGAACTCTCATACGTGCATTCATCGTTTGTACAAATGCACAATCTTGTACCTCCCCTTAACATTCATTTTTACATTATTGTTAGGTAGAATCTCCAAGATCTTATATGGGCCTGTGTATTGAGAAGCGAATTTATGTCTAAGTGGTTCGCGGAGCAAATAAACCCATTGTCCGATTTGGAAATCCTTTACATTAAGTTTCTTATCGTAATAGAATTTAGGACGTGTTTTTGCACAGTCTAAGTTTGTTTTCGCTACTTCTTGTGAAGTACGTATTCTATCGTTGAGTTCATCTAAATACGCGGCGTACGATTCGTTTTCTAATAATTGATCTATTTGACGTTGTATTTCTTCCTTGTGTATCGGCGGGAAGCGGTATTGTTTCACGTTTATTGGCTGATCGTTTATCGTTGGAATGCGGTGCTCGGTTACATTGGTAAATCCTAATTTATCGCCTGGGAGATGGAATAAATCTTGATGGTTAGAAATCAGTTTGTATATATTATTTCTTTCTTCGCTGTTTAGATGATCTAGACGGAGTGACGCGACTATTTCGTCGAATCGGCTTTGAGGTCGCGTTACATTTTGAGTGGCGCGCGGAGTGTCGCGTTTCGAGTGTCGTTCGCTATCGCTTTTGAGAAGAGGTTTATTTTGTGTATCTTTCGCGCGGATGTTTAAGTTACGTTGCGTACCTTCGATGGCACTTGAAAAAATTTTTGTGGATTTTGAGGTTGTTATTGGAAGATTTATCATGATTGGAAACTTTGTGTTGAATATCGCGTGACGATGGTAAGAGATTTTCGTTGGAATTCGTAGAATTTGAAGTGGATTTTGAAACAATGTTAGCATAAGATACAGTGGGATTTGGGAATACTCGTTTTAGAGTGGATACAGTGGATTTGGAATTAGTCGAGTTAGTACGCATGCTTGAGACAGTGGATTTAGTATTAATTGGATTAGTAGGCATGCTGGAAACAGTGGATTTAGTATTAGTAGAATTAGTAGGCATGCTTGAAACAGTGGATTTAGTATTCATTTTTGTATTAGAAACAGTGGATGTAGTATTGATTTTTGTATTAGAAACAGTGGATTTAGAAGTATTCGTAAATAACGAATATAATGCTGGTTCTCGTTTCAGCGATTCGAGAACGGGAAGCGGGTCCAGATGAATTCTGGGCACCGCGATCTCGATCTCGGTATCGGTCGCATTAATTATGCGTGCTATCGCATGGCCGTTTCGCACTTTAACGAAAGCATCACCGAAATATACTCCCTTCGCGATCTGTGTTCGGGGGATTATTCCTTCGCCTACGCCTGAATTAATTATTCCGACGCGTATGCCCGAGTTAGTCCGCGGAGGAAGTATTATTTTATTTAAAACGTCTTCGCGACGTACAAATAGGATCCTATTCCCGTGCCACAGGATATATTTATTTCTAAAAGATATATCCGCGTCTGCACAAAACCCGGATCCCAGGATCCCGGCGGTTTTAATTGGGAAGTCGGAACTGACGACATTAAACGGAACATCACGAGAAAATATCGGTAACGTAACCGTCCCTAAGGTGGCTACGGTACCCTGAGTTACTCCGGTAATAGTTAGGCGTTCTGCAGTGTTAATTAGAGTTTTAGGTTTTAGCGCGTTTTCCTTGATCACGTTGATCTCGGCTCCGGTGTCGATCATCATTACTACGGGTTCAATTAACGCGTTAGAATTTATGACAACCGTGGGGACGCTAGTTTTACCCGTTATGTTTACTGCTGCTCTTCTATTATCGAGGTTGACTCGTCGTCCGTTAAGGCGAGAACTCGGCGATCGTAGCCGGCCTCGCGTACCGTCTCGCGGCGGGTCGGGAGGCCGTTCGCGTTTCCCGGATTCGGGCGCGAAACGTTATTTCCGACATCATTAAATTGTCGCTTTCGACATTCGTCTATGCTATGTCCCAGGTTTCGGCAGTACCTACAAACGATATCCCGTCGATCGGGCGGTGCGTACTGACCGCGCGGAGGTCCCGTTACAAGCGGTCGTTCCTGTCGAGGATACCTCGGGGTTTCTTCCCGTGGGTACGTGACTGGCGGTCTATGACTTGCGTACTTGCAGTCGCGAGTGACATGACCGCGACTATTACAACGAGCGCAAACCGTTTCTTGCCGGCGCTCGAAGTGAAAATTTTCCGTACGGGGACGCGACGAGAAGAGTCTCTCTTTGTCTAATTCGTGTCGCCTGTACAACTCCTTAGCGTGAGCGAACGCGTCCGCGTATGTTTCGTACAATCGCGTGTTCATGGAATGTCGAATTTCCGGGATAAGCCCGTCGCGAAAACACCTAAGCGTAAGCGCGTCTATTACGGAACGTGAATTTACTAATTCGGCGGAATCGAATCGTTCGCAGTCGATTGCTGCGTTACGTAGGTCTTTAATTCTACCTATGAAATCGAGGATATGTTCTCCTGGGCGCATGAAAGTATTAGTTAGTTCGCCCCTGTAATGGACGGTTGACTTTGTATTTTCGAATGCGGCTCGTAGAATATCGGTCAGTTGTCCGACCGAAGAGCATTGCTCGTCCTCTACGGTCAGATATGCACGGCCGCGTAAACGATTGACAATGAGTTTGGTGAACGAGGGTTCTCCTTCGGGCGAAATCAACTCCCTTGCCCGTTTACAGGCCCGCACAAACTGTAATATTGGCAAGTTTTTGTCATCAAATATAGGGATGCTATCTATTGCTTCGCGAAAAATAAGCCTATCTGTTTGGGAGTTTGGTGAATCAGACCCTGAGCTACGTGTCGGTTGCAGGTGCGGAGTTCCGAAAGAGATAGTGTCGGCGTTTGCGGATTGTGCCGCGCGTAAGGATTCCAATTCCCGACGCATGAAATCTATTTGGCGATTTAACGTAGCGATCGCTTGTTCTCTATCCGTATTATCGTTTGAAGGTCCGGCGGCGTCGTTTGCGAGAGCATCGTGAAAATCTAACGTTCGGTGAGTATCGGATTCGGTTGCGGCGGCGTCCTTCTGTACCTGAAGCCGCGATCGCTTTGTCGGCGTGCGCGTTGCCATGGCTGTTCGTACACTTATTCAGCAGAATTTCCGATAAGCTATACGCGAATATTCCACCGCTGTCACCAGAAATTTTGTCACGTCCTGGCGAAAAAATTATTGGCATCCCAGGAGGCTGAATGACACTTGCTATTTCCTAGCAAGGAAGTGTCGCATTTACATTCTTTTGAAAGGAATACGAGGTATACATAACATTTCCCAATGAATATTATATCTTATCAAGAAACGTAGATATCAGAAGCGGTATGACGATATAAGAAGCATTAGAACACAATTGCTTCGATACGTAGACATCTGCAAACGCTACTTCCTAGCAAGGAAGTGTCGCATTTACATTCTTTTGAAGTGAATGCGGGGTATACATGACACTTCGCAATGGATATTATATCTCATCATAAAACATAGAAACGAGATGCGATATCGCGTTTTAAGGAGCAATAGAACTCAATTGCTTCGATACGGAGACACCTGCAAACGCTATTTCCTAGCAAGGAAGTGTCGCATTTACATTCTTTTGAAGTGAATACGAAGTATACATGACACTTCGCAATGGATATTATATCTTGTCATGAAACATAGGAATGAGATGCGATATCACGTCTTAAGAAGCATTAGAACTCTATTGCTTGGATACGTAGACATGTGCAAACGCTATTTCCTAGCAAGGAAGTGTCGCATTTACATTCTTTTGAAGTGAATACCGTGTATACATTACACTTCGCAATGAATATTATATCGTATCACGAAACATAGAAATGAGATGCGATATCGCGTTTTAAGATGCATTAGAGCTCCATTGCTACGATACGTAGATATCTGGAGACGCTATTTCCTACCAAGGAAGTATCGCATTTACATTCTTTTGTAGTGAATGCGGGGTATACATGACACTTCACAATGGATATTATATCTTGTCATGAAACATAGAAATGTGATGCGATATCGCGATTTAAGAAGCATTAGAACACTATTGCTTCGATACGTAGACATCTGCAAACGCTATTTACTAGGAAGGAAGTGTGGCAATTACATTCATTGGAAGTGTATGCGAGGTATAAGTCACATTTCGCAATGAATATTATATCTTGTCACGAAACATAGAAATGAGATGCGATATGACGATTTAAGAAGCATTAGATCCCTATTGCTTCGATACGTAGACATCTGCGAACGCTACACCCTAACAAGGAAGTGTCGCATTTACATTCTTTTGAAAGGAATACGAGGTATACATGACACTTCGCAATGAATATTATATCTTATCATGAAACATAAAAAATGAGATTCGAGTTGACGATTTAAGAAGCATTAGAATTCTATTGCTTCGATACGTAGACATCTGCAAACGCCTTACCTAGCAAGGAAGTGTCGCATGTACAGTCAGTTGAAGTGTATGCGAGGTATACATGACACTTCGCAACGAATATTATATATTATCATGAAACATGGTAATGAGCAGCGATATCGCGTTTTGAGAAGCATTAGAACTCTAATGCCACGATACGTAGACATCTGCAAACGCTATTTCCTAGCAAGGAAGTGTCGCATTTGCATTCATTTGAGGTATAGACGAGATATACATAACACTGCACAATTAATATTATATCTTAGCATGAAGCATAGAAATGAGTTGCGATATCGCGATTTAAGAAGCTTTAGAATTCTATTGCTTCGGTACGTAGATATCTGCAAACGCTATTTCCTAGCAAGGAACTGTCGCATTCACATTCATTTGAAGTGTATGAGAGGTATATATGACACTTCGCAATGTATATCATGTATTATCATGAAACATAGATATGAGGTGCGATATCGCGAATTAACAAGCTTTAGAACTCTACTTCTTCGATACGTAGACATCTGCAAACGCTGTTTCCTAGCAAGGAAGTGTCACATTTACATTCTTTTGAAGTGAATACGAGGTATACATAACACTCCACAATGAATATTATATATTATCATGAAACATAGTAACGAGTAGCGATATCGCGTTTTGAGAAGCATTAGAACTCTATTGCTTCGATACGTAGACATCTGCAAACGCTGTTTCCTAGCAAGGAAGTGCCGCATTTACATTCATTTGAAGTGTATGCGAGGTATACATAACACTTCGCAATGAATATTATATATTATCATGAAACGTAGATATGAGATGCGATATGACGAATTAAGAAGCATTACAACTCTATTGCTCCGATACGTAGACATCTGCATACGCTACTTCCTAGCAAGGAAGTGTCGCATTTACATTCTTTTCAAGTGAATACGAGGTGTACATAACACTCCACAATGAATATTATGTATTATCATGAAACATAGAAATGAGATGCGATATCGCGATTTAAGAAGCATTAGGACTCTATTGCTTCGATACGAACACATCTGCAAACGCTACTTCCTAGCAAGGAAGTGTCGCATTTACATTCTTTTGAAAGGAATACGAGGCATACATGACACTTCGCAATGAATATTATATCTTATCATGAAACATACAAATGAGATGCGATATGACGATTTAAGAAGCATTAGAATTCTATTGCTACGATACGTAAATATCAGCAAACGCTATTTCCTAGCAAGGAAGTGTCGCATTTACATTCATTTGAAGTGTATGCAAGGTATACATGACACTGCGCAATGAATATTATATATTACCAAGAAACGTAGGAATGAGATGCGATGTCGCGAATTAACAAGCTTTAGAACTCTATTGCCTCGATACGTAGACATCTTCAAAGGCTATTTCCTAGCAAGGAAGTGTCGAATTTACATTCTTCTGAGGTGAATACGATGGATACATAACACTGCACAATGAATAATATATCTTATCATGAAACATTGAAATGAGATGCGATATCGCGACTTAAGAAGCATTAGAACTCTATTGCTTGGATACGTAGACATCTGCAAACGCTATTTCCAAGCAAGGAAGTGTCGCATTTACATTCATTTGAAGTATAGACGATATATACATAACACTGCACAATGAATATTATATCTTATCACGAAACATAGAAATGAAATGCGAAATCGCGATTTAAGAAGCATTAGATCTCTATTGCTTGGATACGTAGACATCTGCAAACGCTATTTCCTAGCAAGGAAGTGCTGCATTTACATTATTTTGAAGTGAATACGAGGTATACATGACACTTCGCAATGAATATTACATTTTATCACGAAACATGTATATGAGATGCGATATCGCGTTTTAAGAAGCATTAGATCTCTATTGCTTCTATACGGAGACATCTGCAAACGCTATTTCCTAGTAAGGAAGCGTCGCATTTACATTCTTTTGAAAGGAATACGAGGTATACATAACATTTCCCAATGAATATTATATCTTATCAAGAAACGTAGATATCAGAAGCGGTATGACGATATAAGAAGCATTAGAACACAATTGCTTCGATACGTAGACATCTGCAAACGCTACTTCCTAGCAAGGAAGTGTCGCATTTACATTCTTTTGAAGTGAATGCGGGGTATACATGACACTTCGCAATGGATATTATATCTCATCATAAAACATAGAAACGAGATGCGATATCGCGTTTTAAGGAGCAATAGAACTCAATTGCTTCGATACGGAGACACCTGCAAACGCTATTTCCTAGCAAGGAAGTGTCGCATTTACATTCTTTTGAAGTGAATACGAAGTATACATGACACTTCGCAATGGATATTATATCTTGTCATGAAACATAGGAATGAGATGCGATATCACGTCTTAAGAAGCATTAGAACTCTATTGCTTGGATACGTAGACATGTGCAAACGCTATTTCCTAGCAAGGAAGTGTCGCATTTACATTCTTTTGAAGTGAATACCGTGTATACATTACACTTCGCAATGAATATTATATCGTATCACGAAACATAGAAATGAGATGCGATATCGCGTTTTAAGATGCATTAGAGCTCCATTGCTACGATACGTAGATATCTGGAGACGCTATTTCCTACCAAGGAAGTATCGCATTTACATTCTTTTGTAGTGAATGCGGGGTATACATGACACTTCACAATGGATATTATATCTTGTCATGAAACATAGAAATGTGATGCGATATCGCGATTTAAGAAGCATTAGAACTCTATTGCGTCGATACGTAGATATCTGCAAACACTATTTCCTAGCAAGGAACTGTCGCATTCACATCCATTTGAAGTGTATGCGAGGTATACATGACACTTCGCAATGAATATTATATATTATCATGAAACATGGTAATGAGTAGCAATATCGCGTTTTGAGAAGCATTAGAACACTAATGGTACGATACGTAGACATCTGCAAACGCTATTTCCTAGGAACGAAGTGTCGCGTTTACATACTGTTGAAGTGAATACGAGGTATACATAACACTGCACAATGAATATTATATCTTATCATGAAACATAGAAATGAGGTGCGATATGGCGATTTATGAAGCATTAGATGCCTATTTCTTCGATACATAGGCATCCGCAAACGCTATTTCCTGGCAAGGAAGTGTTGCGTTTACATTCTTTTGATGTGAATACGAGGTATACATAACACTTCGCAATGAAAATTATATATTATCATGAAACATAGAAATGAGAAGCGATTTCGCGTTTTGAGAAGCATTAGAACTCTAATGCCACGAAACGTAGACATCTGCAAACGCTATTTCCTAGCAAGGAAGTGTCGCATTTACATTCATTTGAAGTGTATGCGAGGTATAAATGACACTTCGCAGTGAATATTATATATTGTCATGAAACATAGAAATGAGAAACGATATGGCGATTTAAGAAGCGTTAGAACTCTATTGCTACGAAACGTAGACACCTGCAAACGCCATTTCCGAGCAAGGAAGTGTCGCATTTACATTCATTTTAATTGTATGCGAGGTATACATGACACTCCACAATGAATATTATATATTATCATCAAACACAGAAATGAAATGCGGCCTCGCGTTTTGTGAAGCATTAGAACCCTCTTGCTCGATACGTAGATATCTGTAAACGCTATTTCCTAGCAAGGAAGTGTCGCATTACATTCATTTGAAGTGTATGCGAGGTATACATGACATATCGCAGTGAATATTATATATTGTCATGAAACATAGAAATGAGAAGCGATATGGCGATTTAAGAAGCATTAGATCCCTATTGCTTCGATACGTAGACATCTGCAAACGCTACTTCCTAGCAAGGAAGTGTCGCATTTACACTCTTTTGAAGTGAATACGAGGTATTCATAACACTGCACAAGGAATATTATATCTTGTCATGAAACATAGAAATGTGATGCGATATCGCGATTTAAGAAGCATTAGAACTCTATTGCGTCGATACGTAGATATTTGCAAACACTATTTCCTAGCAAGGAACTGTCGCATTCACATCCATTTGAAGTGTATGCGAGGTATACATGACACTTCGCAATGAATATTATATATTATCATGAAACATGGTAATGAGTAGCAATATCGCGTTTTGAGAAGCATTAGAACACTAATGGTACGATACGTAGACATCTGCAAACGCTATTTCCTAGGAACGAAGTGTCGCGTTTACATACTTTTGAAGTGAATACGAGGTATACATAACACTGCACAATGAATATTATATCTTATCATGAAACATAGAAATGAGGTGCGATATGGCGATTTATGAAGCATTAGATGTCTATTGCTTCGACACGTAGACATCTGCAAACGCTATTTCCAAGCAAGGAAGTGTCGCGTTTACATTCTTTTGAAGTAAATACGAGGTATACATAACACTGCACAATGAATATTATAACTTATCATGAAACATAGAAATGAGGTGCGATATGGCGATTTATGAAGCATTAGATGTCTATTTCTTCGATACGTTGGCATCCGCAAACGCTATCTACTGGCAAGGAAGTGTTGCGTTTACATTCTTTTGATGTGAATACGAGGTATACATAACACTTCGCAATGAAAATTATATATTATCATGAAACATAGAAATGAGAAGCGATATCGCGTTTTGAGAAGCATTAGAACTCTAATGCCACGAAACGTAGACATCTGCAAACGCTATTTCCTAGCAAGGACGTGTCGCATTTACATTCATTTGAAGTGTATGCGAGGTGTAAATGACACTTCGCAGTTAATATTATATATTGTCATGAAACATAGAAATGAGAAGCGATATGGCGATTTAAGAAGCGTTAGAACTCTATTGCTACGAAACGTAGACACCTGCAAACGCCATTTCCGAGCAAGGAAGTGTCGCATTTACATTCATTTTAATTGTATGCGAGGTATACATGACACTCCACATTGAATATTATATATTATCATCAAACACAGAAATGAAATGCGGCCTCGCGTTTTGTGAAGCATTAGAACTCTCTTGCTACGATACGTAGATATCTGTAAACGCTATTTCGTAGCAAGGAAGAGTCGCATTTACATTCATTTGAAGTGTATGCGAGGTATACATGACATTTCGCAATGAATATTATATATTATCATCATACACAGAAATGAAATGCGGCCTCGCGTTTTGTGAAGCATTTGAACTCTCTTGCTGCGATACGTAGATATCTGTAAACGCTGTTTCCTAGCAAGGATGTGTCGCATTTACATTCATTTGAAGTGTATGCGAGGTATACATGACATTTCGCAGTGAATATTATATGTTGTCATGAAACATAGAAATGATAAGCGATATGGCGATTTAAGAAGCATTAGATCCCTTTTGCTTCGATACGTAGACATCTGCAAATGCTACTTCCTAGCAAGGCAGTGTCGCATTTACATTCTTTTGAGGTGAATGCGAGGTGTACATAACACTCCAAAATGAATATTATATATTATCATGAAGCATGGTAATGAGTAGCGATATCGCGTTTTGAGAAGCGTTAGAACTCTACTGCTACGAAACGTAGACAGCTGCAAACGCCATTTCCGAGCAAGGAAGTGTCGCATTTACTTTCAGTTTAATTGTATGCGAGGTATACACGACACTCCACAATGAATATTATATATTATCATCATACACAGAAATGAAATGCGGCCTCGCGTTTTGTGAAGCATTTGAACTCTCTTGCTACGATACGTTGATACGTGTAAACGCTATTTCCTAGCAAGGAAGTGTCGCATTTACATTCATTTGAAGTGTATGCGAGGTATACATGACATTTCGCAGTGAATATTATATATTTTCATGAAACATAGAAATGACAAGCGATATGGCGACTTAAGAAGCATTAGATCCCTATTGCTTCGATACGTAGACATCTGCAAACGCTATTTCCTAGTAAGGAAGTGTCGCATTTACATTCTTTTGAAGTGAATACGAGGTATACATAACACTCCAAAATGAATATTATATATTATCATGAAACATGGTAATGAGTAGCGATATCGCGTTTTGAGAAGCGTTAGAACTCTATTGCTAGTAAACGTAGACACCTGCAAACGCCATTTCCGAGCAAGGAAGTGTCGCATTTACATTCATTTTAATTGTATGCGAGGTATACATGACACTCCACAATGAATATTACATATTATCATCAAACACAGAAATGAAATGCGGCCTCGCGCTTTGTGAAGCATTAGAACTCTCTTGCTACGATACGTAGATATCTGCAAACGCTATTTCCTAGCAAGGAAGTGTCGCATTTACATTCATTTGAAGTGTATGCGAGGTATACATGACATTTCGCAGTGAATATTATATATTGTCATGAAACATTGAAATGAGAAGCGATATGGCGATTTACGAAGCATCAGATCCCTATTGCTTCGATACGTAGACATCTGCAAACGCTACATCCTAGCAAGGAAGTGTCGCATTTACATTCTTTTGAAGTGAATACGAGGTATTCATAACACTGCACAAGGAATATTATATCTTGTCATGAAACATAGAAATGAGATGCGATATCGCGATTTAAGAAGCATTAGAACCCTATTGCGTCGATACGTAGATATCTGCAAACACTATTTCCTAGCCAGGAACTGTCGCATTCACATCCATTTGAAGTGTATGCGAGGTATACATGACACTGCACAATGAATATTATATATTATAATGAAACATGGTAATGTGTAGCGATATCGCGCTTTGAGAATCATTAGAATTCTAATGGTACGATACGTAGACATCTGCAAACGCTATTTCTTGGCAACGAAGTGCCGCGTTCACATTCTTTTGAAGTGAGTACGAGGTATACAAAATACTGCACAATGAATATTATATTTTATCATGTAACATAGAAATGAGATGCGGTATCGCGATTTAAAAAGCATTAGGACATTATTGCTTCGATACGTAGATATCTGCAAACGCTATTTCCTAGCAAGGAAGCTTCACATTTACATTCTTTTGAGGTGAATACGAGGTATACATAACACTGCACAATGAATATTATATCTTATCATGAAACATAGAAATGAGATGCGATATGGTAATTTAAGAAGCATTAGAAGCCTATTGGTTCGATACCTAGACATCTGCAAACGCTACTTCTTAGCAAGGAAGTGTCGCATTTACATTCTTTTGAAGTGAATACGAGGTGTACATAACACTCCACAATGAATATTATGTATTATCATGAAACATAGGAATGAGATGCGATATCGCGATTTAAGAAGCATTAGAACACTATTGCTTCGATACGTAGACATCTGCAAACGCTATTTACTAGGAAGGAAGTGTGGCAATTACATTCATTGGAAGTGTATGCGAGGTATAAGTCACATTTCGCAATGAATATTATATCTTGTCACGAAACATAGAAATGAGATGCGATATCGCGATTTAAGAAGCATTACAACTCTATTGCTACGATACGTAAATATCTGCAAACGCTAGTTCCTACCAAGGAAGTGTCATATTTACATTCATTTCAAGTGAATACGAGGTATACATAACACTGCACAATGAATATTATACATTATCATGAAACATAGAAATGAGATGCGATATGACGATTTAAGAAGCATTAGATCCCTATTGCTTCGATACGTAGACATCTGCGAACGCTACACCCTAACAAGGAAGTGTCGCATTTACATTCTTTTGAAAGGAATACGAGGTATACATGACACTTCGCAATGAATATTATATCTTATCATGAAACATAAAAAATGAGATTCGAGTTGACGATTTAAGAAGCATTAGAATTCTATTGCTTCGATACGTAGACATCTGCAAACGCCTTACCTAGCAAGGAAGTGTCGCATGTACAGTCAGTTGAAGTGTATGCGAGGTATACATGACACTTCGCAACGAATATTATATATTATCATGAAACATGGTAATGAGCAGCGATATCGTGTTTTGAGAAGCATTAGAACTCTAATGCCACGATACGTAGACATCTGCAAACGCTATTTCCTAGCAAGGAAGTGTCGCATTTGCATTCATTTGAGGTATAGACGAGATATACATAACACTGCACAATTAATATTATATCTTAGCATGAAGCATAGAAATGAGTTGCGATATCGCGATTTAAGAAGCTTTAGAATTCTATTGCTTCGGTACGTAGATATCTGCAAACGCTATTTCCTAGCAAGGAACTGTCGCATTCACATTCATTTGAAGTGTATGAGAGGTATACATGACACTTCGCAATGTATATCATGTATTATCATGAAACATAGATATGAGGTGCGATATCGCGAATTAACAAGCTTTAGAACTCTACTTCTTCGATACGTAGACATCTGCAAACGCTGTTTCCTAGCAAGGAAGTGTCATATTTACATTCTTTTGAAGTGAATACGAGGTATACATAACACTCCACAATGAATATTATATATTATCATGAAACATAGTAACGAGTAGCGATATCGCGTTTTGAGAAGCATTAGAACTCTATTGCTTCGATACGTAGACATCTGCAAACGCTGTTTCCTAGCAAGGAAGTGCCGCATTTACATTCATTTGAAGTGTATGCGAGGTATACATAACACTTCGCAATGAATATTATATATTATCATGAAACGTAGATATGAGATGCGATATGACGAATTAAGAAGCATTACAACTCTATTGCTCCGATACGTAGACATCTGCATACGCTACTTCCTAGCAAGGAAGTGTCGCATTTACATTCTTTTCAAGTGAATACGAGGTGTACATAACACTCCACAATGAATATTATGTATTATCATGAAACATAGAAATGAGATGCGATATCGCGATTTAAGAAGCATTAGGACTCTATTGCTTCGATACGAACACATCTGCAAACGCTACTTCGTAGCAAGGAAGTGTCGCATTTACATTCTTTTGAAAGGAATACGAGGCATACATGACACTTCGCAATGAATATTATATCTTATCATGAAACATACAAATGAGATGCGATATGACGATTTAAGAAGCATTAGAATTCTATTGCTACGATACGTAAATATCAGCAAACGCTATTTCCTAGCAAGGAAGTGTCGCATTTACATTCATTTGAAGTGTATGCAAGGTATACATGACACTGCGCAATGAATATTATATATTACCAAGAAACGTAGGAATGAGATGCGATGTCGCGAATTAACAAGCTTTAGAACTCTATTGCCTCGATACGTAGACATCTTCAAAGGCTATTTCCTAGCAAGGAAGTGTCGAATTTACATTCTTCTGAGGTGAATACGATGGATACATAACACTGCACAATGAATAATATATCTTATCATGAAACATTGAAATGAGATGCGATATCGCGACTTAAGAAGCATTAGAACTCTATTGCTTGGATACGTAGACATCTGCAAACGCTATTTCCAAGCAAGGAAGTGTCGCATTTACATTCATTTGAAGTATAGACGATATATACATAACACTGCACAATGAATATTATATCTTATCACGAAACATAGAAATGAAATGCGAAATCGCGATTTAAGAAGCATTAGATCTCTATTGCTTGGATACGTAGACATCTGCAAACGCTATTTCCTAGCAAGGAGCTGCTGCATTTACATTATTTTGAAGTGAATACGAGGTATACATGACACTTCGCAATGAATATTACATTTTATCACGAAACATGTATATGAGATGCGATATCGCGATTTAAGAAGCATTAGATCTCTATTGCTTCTATACGGAGACATCTGCAAACGCTATTTCCTAGTAAGGAAGCGTCGCATTTACATTCTTATGAAGTGAATACGAGGGAAGCATAACACTCCACAATGAATATAATATCTTATCATGGAACATAGAAATGTGTAGCGATATCGCGATTTAAGAAGCATTAGAACACTATTGCTTCGATTCGTAGACATACGCAAACGCTATTTCCTAGCATGCAAGTGTCGCATTTACATTCTTTTGAAGTGAATACGAGGTATACATAACAGTCCACAACGAATATTATATCTTATCATGAAACATAGAAATGAGATGCGATGTGGCGATTTAAGGAGCATTTGAACTCTATTGCTTCGATACGTAGACATCTGTAAACGCTACTTCGCTTATATCGCGTTTTGAGTAGCATTGGATCTCTAATGCCACGATACGTAGACATCTGCAAACGCTATTTCCTAGCAAGGAAGTGTCGCATTTACATTCATTTGAAGTGTAGACGAAGAATACAAAACACATCGCATTGAATATTATATCTTATCATGAAACATAGAAATCAGATGCGATATCGCGTTTTGAGGAGCATTAGAAATCTATTGCTACGATACGTTGACATCTGCAAACGCTATTTCCTAGCAAGGAAGTGGCGTATTTACATTCATTTGAAGTGTATGCGAGGTATACATAACACTTCGCAATGAATATTATATATTATCATGAAACATAGAAATGAGATGCGACATCGCGATTTAACAAGCGTTAGAACTCTATTGCTATGATACGTAGACACCTACATACGCTATTTCCTAGCAAGGAAGTGACGCATTTACATTCATTTGAAGTGTATGCGAGGTATACATGACACTTCGCAGTGAATATTATATCTTATCATGAAACATATAAATGAAATGCGATATGACGATTTAAGAAGCATTAGAACACTATTGCTTCGATACGTAGGCATCTGCAAACGCTATTGCCTGGCAAGGAAGTGTCGCATTTACATTCTTTTGAAAGGAATACGATGTATACATGACGCTTCGCAATGAAGATTATGTCTTATCATAGAACGTAGGAATACGATGCGACATCTCGTTATAAGGAACATTATAACTCTATTGCTTCGATACGTAGACATCTGCAAACGCTATTTCCTAGCAAGGAAGTGTCGCATTTACATTCTTTTGAAGTGAATAGGAGTTATACATGACACTTCGCAATGAATATTGTACCTTGTCATGAAACATAGAAGTGAGATGCGATATCGCGTTTTAAGCAGTAATAGAACTCTATTGCTACGATACGTAGATATCTGGAGACGCTATTTCCTAGCAAGGATGTGTCGCATTTACATTCTTCTGAAGTGAGTACGAGGCATACAGGTCACTTCGCAATGAATATTATATCTTATCATGAATCACAGAAATGAGATGCGTCATCTCGTTTTAAGAAGCATTAGAACTCTATTGTTTCGATACGTAGACATCTGCAAACGCTACTTCCAAGCAAGGAAGTGTCGCATTTACATTCATTTGAAGTGAATACGAGGTATACATGACACTTCGGAATGTATATTATATCTTATCATGAAACATAGAAATGAGATGCGATATCGCGTTTTAAGAAGCATTAGAGCACTATTGCCTCGATACGTAGACATCTGCAAACGCTATTTCCAAGCAAGGAAGTGCCGCATTTACATTTGATGGGAGTGAATGCGAGGTACACATGACACTTCGCAATGAATATTACATATCATCATGAAGCATAGAAATGAGATGCGATATCGCGTTTTGAGAAGCATTAGAACTATATTGCTACGATACGTAGGCATCTGAATATGCTATTTCCTAGCAGGTAAGTGCCGCATTTACATTCTTTGAAGTGAATTCGAGGTTTACATGACACTTGGGAATGAATATTATAACTTGTCACGAAACATAGAAATGAGATGCGTAATCGCGATCTAAGAAGCATTAGAACTCTATTACCTCGACGCGTAGACACCTGCAGACGCTATTTCCTAGCATGGAAGTGTCGCATTTTCATTCTTTTGTAGTGAATGCGAGGTATACATGACACTTCGCAATGAATATTATATCTTATCATGAAACATAGAAGAGAGATGCCATATCGCGTTTTAAGAAGCATTAGTACTCTATGGCATCGATGCGGAGACATCAGCAAACTCTATTTCCTAGCATGGAAGGGTCGCACTTACATTCTTTTGAAGTGAATACGAGGTGTACATGACACCTCGCAATGAATATTATATCTTATCACAGAACATAGAAATGAGATGCGATATCGCGATGTAAGTAGCATTAGGACTCTATTGCTACGATACGTAGACATCTGAATACGCTATTTCCTAGCAAGGAATAGTCGCCTTTACATTCTTTTGAAGTGAATGCGAGGTATACATGGCACTTCGCAATGAATATTATATCTTATCATGAATCATAGAAATGAGATGCGATATCGCGATTTAAGTAGCATTAGAACGCTATTGCTACGATACGTAGACATCTGCAAACGCTATTACCGAGCAAGGAAAATTCGCATTTACATTCTTTTGAAGTGAATGCGAGGTATACATGACACTTCGCAATGAATATTATATCTTATCATGAAACATAGAGGAGAGAAGCGATATCGCGTTTTAAGAAGCATTAGAACTCTATGGCCTCGATGCGGAGACATCTGCAAACGCTATTTCCTAGGATGGAAGTGTCGCACTTACATTCTTTTGAAGTGAATACGAGGTATACATGACACTTCGCAATGAATATTATATCTTATCATGAAACATAGAAGAGAGATGCGATATCGCGTTTTAAGAAGCTTTAGAACTCTATGGCATCGATGCGGAGACATCAGCAAACGCCATTTCCTAGCATAGAAGTGTCGCACTTACATTCTTTTGAAGTAAATACGAGGTATACATGACACTTCGGCATGAATATTATATCTTATCAGGAAACATAGAAATGAGATGCGATATCGCGTTTTGGAAGTATTAGAACTCTATTGCTACGATACGTAGACAACTGCAATCGCTATTTCCTAGCAAGCAATAGTCGCATTTACATTCTTTTGAAGTGAATTCGAGGTTTACATGACACTTCGCAATGAATATTATATCTTATCATGAAACATAGAAGAGAGATGCGATATCGCGTTTTAAGAAGCATTAGAACCCTATGGCCTCTATGCGATGATATCTGCAAACGCTATTTACCAGCATGGAAGTGTCGCACTTACATTCCTTTGAAGTGAATACGAAGTATACATGACACTTCGGAATGATAATTATGACTTATCACGAAACATGGAAATGAGATGCGATATCGCGATCTAAGAAGCATTAGAACTCTATTGCTACGATACGTAGGCATCTGCAAACGCTATTTCCTAGCAAGGAATAGTCGCATTTACATTCTTTTGAAGTGAATACGAGGTATACATGACACTTCGCAATGAATATTATATCTTATCATGAAACATAGAAGTGAGATGCGATATCGCGTTAGGAAGCATCAGAACTCTTTTGCCTCGACGAGTAGACATCTGCAGAGGCTATTCCCCAGCGTGGAAGTGTCGCATTTACATTGTTTTGAAGTGAATACGAGGTGTACATGACACTTCGCAATGAATATTATATCTTATCATGAAGCATAGAAATGAGATGCGATATCGCGATCTAAGAAGCATTTGAACTGTATTGCTACGATACCTAGGCATCTGCAAACGCTATGCCCTAGCAAGGAATAGTCGCATTTGCATTCTTTTGATGTGAATACGAGGTATACATGACACTTCGCAATGAATATTATATCTTATAATGAAACAGAGAAATGAGATGCGATATCGCGATCTAAGAAGCATTAGAACTCTATTGCCTCGACGCGTAGACACCTGCAGACGCTATTTCCTAGCATGGAAGTGTCGCATTTTCATTCTTTTGTAGTGAATGCGAGGTATACATGACACTTCGCAATGAATACTATATCTTATCATGAAACATAGAAGAGAGATGCGATATCGCGTTTTAAGAAGCATTAGAACTCTATGGCATCGATGCGGAGACAACAGCAAACGCTATTTCCTAGCATGGAAGTGTCGCACTTACATTCTTTTGAAGTGTATACAAGGTATACATGACCATTCGCAATGAATATTATATCTTATCACGAAATATAGAAATGTGATGCGATATCGCGATTTAAGTAGCATTAGAACTCTATTGCTACGATACGTAGGCATCTGAATACGCTATTTCCTAGCAAGCAGTAGTCGCATTTACATTCTTTTGAAGTGAATACGAGGTATACATGACACTTCGCAATGCATATTATATCTTATCATGAAACACGGAAGAGGGATGCGATATCGCGTTTTAAGAAGCATTAGAACTCTACGGTCTCTATGCGGAGACATCTGCAAACGCTATCTCCTCGCAAGAAGTAGTCGCATTTACATTCTGTTGAAGTGAATACGAGGCATACATGACACTTCGCAATGAATATTATATCTTATCACGAAACATAGAAATGAGATGCGATATCACGATTTAAGTAGCGTTAGAACTCTACTGCTACGATACGTAGACATCTGAATACTCTATTTCCTAGCAAGGAAGTGTCGCATTTACATTCGTTTGGAGTGAATACGAGGTATACATGACACTTCGCAATGAATATTATATCTTATCACGAAACATATAAATGAGATGCGATATCGCGATTTAAGTAGCATTAGAATTCTATTGCTACGATATGTAGGCATCTGCAAACGCTATTTCCTAGCATGGACGTGTGGCACTTACATTCTTTTGAAGTGAATACGAGGTATACACGACACTTGGCAATGAATATAATATCTTATCAGGAAACATATAAATGAGATGCTATGTCGCGATTTAAGCAGCATTAGAAATCTATTGCTACGATACGTAGACATCTGCGGACTCTATTTCCTAGCATGGAAGTGTCGTATTTACATTCTTTTGAAGTGAATACGAGGTACATATGACACTTCGCAATGAATATTATATCTTATCATGAGACATAGAAATGATATGCGATATTGCGTTTTAAGAAGCACTAGAACTCTATTGCTTCGATACGTAGACTTCTGGAAACGCTATTTCCTAGCATGGAAGTGTCGCATTTACATTCTTTTGAATTGAATACGAGGTACACATAACACTGCACAATGAATATTATATCTAATCATGAAACATAGAAATGAGGTGCGATATCGCGTTTTAAGGAGAATTAGAACTCTATAGCTTCGATACAGAGATATATTGGGAACTGAATTTCCTAGAGAGGAAGTGTCGCATTTTGTGACGTCAGGCGTACCGCCTGCCACCCATCAACCTTATCGCACCCCCCAGCATCAACCCCTGGACGCATGCAACCAGCCAAACTCGCCTGCAGAACCAGCAACTGTAAGTGTTCGCACGCGCATACCTGCACGCGCTCACTCACACCGAGTTCCGCTGCCTCACTCGCACCACCGAGTATACCTGTCTCGCCCGCACCAAGGACGGGCAGCCCTATCTCCCTCGCACCGAGGATTCCGTCCAGCAGGAAGACGTAGCCGCAGCCCATCACCTGAATGGGGTCTTTTCCAATTCGGGGAACAGTATCTGCTAGAACCTATATATTACTTCTAAGCTAGGACATACATACCATATCATGACGCATATATAAGAATTCCTAGATCTAAGTTACACTAAGTAAGATGCGTCCGGCATGCTGCATGCGCCGCTAGTCCCACCACGAGCCGCGGGTCTCCACTCGCTGGACCGGGCGCTCTCCGCCTCGAGACGCGAGTCCCCCACTCGCGGGACTGCGATCTCCCTACCACGAGCATTCGCGACCGTAGCTTCCCGCGAACCGAGGAGGTCAGAGACGCGGCTCCAGAGCACATACTCTGACTCGAGATCTCCTACCGAGGGGTCGAAACCTCTAGTTCTAGATCGTTAGCCACCTCAATGTGAGGTTCAGGCATCGTATTTCTATTTCCGAAAAATAGGCTCGTGTCGTAAAGCCTCCGGAGCAACGGAAAATAGTTTCACCGGACGTGATACCTCGTATTCACCTCAAAAGAATGTAAATGCGACACTACCTTCCTAGGAAATAAGGTTAGCAGATATCTACGTATCGAAGAAATAGAGCTCTAATGCTTCTTGAAACGCCATATCGTATCTCATTTCTATATTTTATAATAAGATATAATATTCATTGCGAAGTGTCATGTATACCTCGTATTCAGTTCAAAAGAATGTAAGTACGACATTTCCTTGCTAGGAAATAGAGGTTGCAGGTGTCTACGTATATTAGCAATAGAGTTCTAATGCTTCTCAAAACGCGATATAGCACCTCATTCCCATGTTTCATGATAAGATATATTACAATGAATAATATATCTGTGTGTAGTGTTATGTATAGCACGTATTCACTCCAAACGATTGTAAATGCGAAACTTCCTTGCTAACAAGTAGCGTTTGCAGATGTCTCCGCATCGAAGCAATAGAATTCTAATGCTTCTTAAATCGCGATTTCGCTTCTCATTTCTATGTTTTACGTTAAGATATAATATCCATTGTGAAGTGTCATGTATACCTCGTATTCTCTTCAAAGGAATGTAAATGCGATACTCCCCTGCTATTAAATGGAGTTTGCAGATGTCTACGTATCGTAGCAATGGAGTTCTAATGCTTTTTAAATCGCGATATCGCATCTCATTTCCATGCTTCATGATAAGATATAATATTCATTGCGAAGTGTCATGTATACCTCGTATTCTCTTCTTAAGAATGTAAATGCGATACTCCCTTGCTATTAAGTGGAGTTTGCAGATGTCTACGTATCGTAGCTATAGAGTTCTAATGCTTTTTAAATCGCGATATCGCATCTCATTTATATGTTTCATGATAAGATATAATATTCATTGCGAACTGTCACGTATACTTCGTACTCACTACTAAAGAATGTAAATACGACACTTACGTGCTAGGAAATAGCAATTGCAGATGTCTGCGTATCTTAGCAATGGAGTTCTAATGCTTTTTAAATCGCGATATCGCAGCTCATTTCTATGTTTCATGATAAGATATAATATTCCTTGTGGAGTGTTATGTATACCCCGTATTCACCTCAAAGATTGTAAACGCGACACTTCCTTGCTATTTAATAGCGTTTGCAGATATCTACGTATCGTAGCAATAGAGTTCTAATGCATCTTAATACGCGATATCGCATCTCACTCCTATGTTTCATGATAAGATGTAATATTCAGTGCGAAGTGTCATGTATACATCGTATTCACTTCAAAAGAATGTATATGCGACACTTCCTTGCTAGGAAATGGCGTATTCAGATGTCTACGTATCGTAGCAATAGAGTTCTAATGCTACTTAAATCTCGATATAGTAACTCATTTATATGATTCGTGATAAGATATAATATTCGTTCGCGAAGTGTCATGTACACCTCGTATTCACTACAAAAGAATGTAAGTGCGACATTTCCATGCTAGGAAATAGCGTTTGCTGATGTCTCCGCATCGATGCCATAGAGTTCTTATGCTTCTCAAAACGCGATATCGCATCTCATTTCTATGTTTCGTGATAAGATATAATATTCATTGCGAAGGGTCATGTACACCTCGTATTCACTACAAAACAATGTAAATGCGACACTTACATTCTAGGAAATAGCGTCTGCAGATGTCCATGCGTCGAGGCAATAGATTTCTAATGCTTCATAAAACGCGATATCGCATCTCATTTCTATGTTTCGTGATAAGATATAATATTCATTGCGAAGTGTCATGTACACCTCGTATTCACTTAAAAGAATGTAAATGCGACACTTCCGTGCTAGGAAATAGTGTCTGCAGATGTCTACGCGTCGAGGCAATAGAGTTCTAATGCTTCTTAAAACGCGATATCGCATGTCACTTCGATGTTTCATGATAATTTATAATATTCATTGCGAAGTGTCATGTATACCTCGTATTCACTTCAAAAGACTGTAAATGCGACTATTCCTTGCTAGGAAATAGCGTTTGCAGATGCCTACGTATCGTAGCAATAGAGTTCTAATGCTACTTAAATCGCGATATCGCATCTCATTTATATGTTTCGTGATGCGATATAATATTCATTGCGAAGTGTCATGTACACCTCGAATTCACTTCAAAAGAATCTAAATGCGACATTTCCATGCTAGGAAATAGCCCTTGCAGATATCTCCGCATTGAGGCAATAGAGTCTTAAATGCTTCCAAAAACGAGATGTCGCATTTCATTTCTATGTTTCGTGATAAGATATAATATTCATTGCCAAGTGTCATGCATACCTTCTATTCACTCCAAACGAATGTAAATGCGACACTTCCTTGCTAGGAAATAGCGTCTGCAGATGTCTACGCATCGAGGCAATAGAGTTCTAATGCATCTTAATACGCGATATCGCATCTCACTCCTATGTTTCATGATAAGATGTAATATTCAGTGCGAAGTGTCATGTATACCTCGTATTCACTTCAAAAGAATGTAAATGCGACACTTCCTTGCTAGGAAATGGCGTAATCAGATGTCTACGTATCGTAGCAATAGAGTTCTAATGCTACTTAAATCTCGATATAGTAACTCATTTATATGTTTCGTGATAAGATATAATATTCGTTCGCGAAGTGTCATGTACACATCATATTCACTTGAAAAGAATGTAAGTGCGACATTTCCATGCTAGGAAATAGCGTTTGCTGATGTCTCCGCATCGATGCCATAGAGTTCTTATGCTTCTCAAAACGCGATATCGCATCTCATTTCTATGTTTCGTGATAAGATATAATATTCATTGCGAAGTGTCATATACACCTCGTATTCACTTCAAAAGAATGAAAATGCGACTATTCCTTGCTAGGAAATAGCGTTTGCAGATGCCTACGTATCGTAGCAATAGAGTTCTAATGCTACTTAAATCGCGATATCGCATCTCATTTATATGTTTCGTGATGCGATATAATATTCATTGCGAAGTGTCATGTACACCTCGAATTCACTTCAAAAGAATCTAAATGCGACATTTCCATGCTAGGAAATAGCCCTTGCAGATATCTCCGCATTGAGGCAATAGAGTCCTAATGCTTCCTAAAACGAGATGTCGCATTTCATTTCTATGTTTCGTGATAAGAAATAATATTCATTGCGAAGTGTCATGCATACCTCCTATTCACTCCAAACGAATGTAAATGCGACACTTCCTTGCTAGGAAACAGCGTCTGCAGATGTCTACGCATCGAGGCAGTAGAGTTCTAATGCATCTTAATACGCGATATCGCATCTCACTCCTATGTTTCATGATAAGATGTAATATTCAGTGCGAAGTGTCATGTATACCTCGTATTCACTTCAAAAGAATGTATATGCGACACTTCCTTGCTAGGAAATGGCGTATTCAGATGTCTACGTATCGTAGCAATAGAGTTCTAATGCTACTTAAATCTCGATATAGTAACTCATTTATATGTTTCGTGATAAGATATAATATTCGTTCGCGAAGTGTCATGTACACCTCGTATTCACTACAAAAGAATGTAAGTGCGACATTTCCATGCTAGGAAATAGCGTTTGCTGATGTCTCCGCATCGATGCCATAGAGTTCTTATGCTTCTCAAAACGCGATATCGCATCTCATTTCTATGTTTCGTGATAAGATATAATATTCATTGCGAAGTGTCATGTACACCTCGTATTCACTACAAAACAATGTAAATGCGACACTTACATTCTAGGAAATAGCGTCTGCAGATGTCCATGCGTCGAGGCAATAGATTTCTAATGCTTCATAAAACGCGATATCGCATCTCATTTCTATGTTTCGTGATAAGATATAATATTCATTGCGAAGTGTCATGTACACCTCGTATTCACTTAAAAGAATGTAAATGCGACATTTCCGTGCTAGGAAATAGTGTCTGCAGATGTCTACGCGTCGAGGCAATAGAGTTCTAATGCTTCTTAAAACGCGATATCGCATGTCACTTCGATGTTTCATGATAATTTATAATATTCATTGCGAAGTGTCATGTATACCTCGTATTCACTTCAAAAGACTGTAAATGCGACTATTCCTTGCTAGGAAATAGCGTTTGCAGATGCCTACGTATCGTAGCAATAGAGTTGTAATGCTACTTAAATCGCGATATCGCATCTCATTTATATGTTTCGTGATGCGATATAATATTCATTGCGAAGTGTCATGTACACCTCGAATTCACTTCAAAAGAATCTAAATGCGACATTTCCATGCTACGAAATAGCCCTTGCAGATATCTCCGCATTGAGGCAATAGAGTCTTAAATGCTTCCAAAAACGAGATGTCGCATTTCATTTCTATGTTTCGTGATAAGATATAATATTCATTGCCAAGTGTCATGCATACCTTCTATTCACTCCAAACGAATGTAAATGCGACACTTCCTTGCTAGGAAACAGCGTCTGCAGATGTCTACGCATCGAGGCAATAGAGTTCTAATGCATCTTAATACGCGATATCGCATCTCACTCCTATGTTTCATGATAAGATGTAATATTCAGTGCGAAGTGTCATGTATACCTCGTATTCACTTCAAAAGAATGTATATGCGACACTTCCTTGCTAGGAAATGGCGTATTCAGATGTCTACGTATCGTAGCAATAGAGTTCTAATGCTACTTAAATCTCGATATAGTAACTCATTTATATGTTTCGTGATAAGATATAATATTCGTTCGCGAAGTGTCATGTACACCTCGTATTCACTACAAAAGAATGTAAGTGCGACATTTCCATGCTAGGAAATAGCGTTTGCTGATGTCTCCGCATCGATGCCATAGAGTTCTTATGCTTCTCAAAACGCGATATCGCATCTCATTTCTATGTTTCGTGATAAGATATAATATTCATTGCGAAGTGTCATGTACACCTCGTATTCACTACAAAACAATGTAAATGCGACACTTACATTCTAGGAAATAGCGTCTGCAGATGTCCATGCGTCGAGGCAATAGATTTCTAATGCTTCATAAAACGCGATATCGCATCTCATTTCTATGTTTCGTGATAAGATATAATATTCATTGCGAAGTGTCATGTACACCTCGTATTCACTTAAAAGAATGTAAATGCGACATTTCCGTGCTAGGAAATAGTGTCTGCAGATGTCTACGCGTCGAGGCAATAGAGTTCTAATGCTTCTTAAAACGCGATATCGCATGTCACTTCGATGTTTCATGATAATTTATAATATTCATTGCGAAGTGTCATGTATACCTCGTATTCACTTCAAAAGACTGTAAATGCGACTATTCCTTGCTAGGAAATAGCGTTTGCAGATGCCTACGTATCGTAGCAATAGAGTTGTAATGCTACTTAAATCGCGATATCGCATCTCATTTATATGTTTCGTGATGCGATATAATATTCATTGCGAAGTGTCATGTACACCTCGAATTCACTTCAAAAGAATCTAAATGCGACATTTCCATGCTACGAAATAGCCCTTGCAGATATCTCCGCATTGAGGCAATAGAGTCTTAAATGCTTCCAAAAACGAGATGTCGCATTTCATTTCTATGTTTCGTGATAAGATATAATATTCATTGCCAAGTGTCATGCATACCTTCTATTCACTCCAAACGAATGTAAATGCGACACTTCCTTGCTAGGAAATAGCGTCTGCAGATGTCTACGCATCGAGGCAATAGAGTTCTAATGCATCTTAATACGCGATAACGCATCTCACTCCTATGTTTCATGATAAGATGTAATATTCAGTGCGAAGTGTCATGTATACTTCGTATTCACTTCAAAAGTATGTAAATGCGACACTTCCTTGCTAGGAAATGGCGTATTCAGATGTCTACGTATCGTAGCAATAGAGTTCTAATGCTACTTAAATCTCGATATAGTAACTCATTTATATGTTTCGTGATAAGATATAATATTCGTTCGCGAAGTGTCATGTACACCTCGTATTCACTTCAAAAGAATGTAAGTGCGACATTTCCATGCTAGGAAATAGCGTTTGCTGATGTCTCCGCATCGATGCCATAGAGTTCTTATGCTTCTCAAAACGCGATATCGCATCTAATTTCTATGTTTCGTGATAAGATATAATATTAATTGCGAAGTGTCATATACACCTCGTATTCACTTCAAAAGAATGAAAATGCGACTATTGCTTGCTAGGAAATAGCGTTTGCAGATGTCTACGTATCGTAGCAATAGAGTTCTAATGCTACTTAAAACGCGATATCGCATCACTCTTCTATGTTTCGTGATAGGATATAATGTTCTTTGTGAAGTGTCATGTATACTTCGTATTAACTTCAAAAGAATGTAAATGCGACACTTCCTTGCTAGGAAATAGCGTTTGCAGATGCCTGAGTTTTGTAGCAATAGGGTTCTAATGCTTCTTAGATCGCGATATCGCATCTCATTTCTAAGTTTCGTGATAAGTTATAATATTCATTCCGAATTGTCATGTATACCTCGAATTCACTTCAAAAGAATGTGAATGAAACACTTCCATGCTAGGAAATAGCGTTTGCAGATATCTCCGCATCGAGGCAATAGTGTTCTAATGCTTCGTAAAACGCGATGTCGCATCTCACTTCTATGTTACATGACAAGATATAATGTTCATTGCGAAGTGTCATGTATACCTCGCATTCACTCCAAACGAATGTAAATGCGACACTTCCTTGCTACGAAATAGCGTATTCGGATGTCCACGTATCGTAGCAATAGAGTTCTAATGCTACTTAAATCGCGATATCGCATCTCATTTCTATGTTTCGTGATAAGATATAATATTCATTGCGAAGTGTTATGTACACCTCGTATTCACTACAAAACAATGTAAATGCGACACTTCCATTCTAGGAAATAGCGTCTGCAGATGTCTATGCGTCGAGGCAATAGAGTTCTAATGCTTCATAAAACGCGATATCGCATCCCATTTCTATGTTTCGTGATAAGATATAATATTCATTGCGAAGTGTCATGTACACCTCGTATTCACTTAAAAGAATGTAAATGCGACACTTCCGTGCTAGGAAATAGTGTCTGCAGATGTCTACGCGTCGAGGCAATAGAGTTCTAATGCTTCTTAAAACGCGATATCGCATGTCACTTCTATGTTTCATGATAATTTATAATATTCATTGCGAAGTGTCATGTATACCACGTATTCACTTCAAAAGAATGTAAATGCGACTATTCCTTGCTAGGAAATAGCGTTTGCAGATGCCTACGTATCGTAGCAATAGAGTTCTAATGCTACTTAAATCGCGATATCGCATCTCATTTATATGTTTCGTGATGCGATATAATATTCATTGCGAAGTGTCATGTACACCTCGAATTCACTTCAAAAGAATCTAAATGCGGCATTTCCATGCTAGGAAATAGCCCTTGCAGATATCTCCGCATTGAGGCAATAGAGTCCTAATGCTTCCTAAAACGAGATGTCGCATTTCATTTCTATGTTTCGTGATAAGATATAATATTCATTGCGAAGTGTCATGCATACCTTCTATTCACTCCAAACGAATGTAAATGCGACACTTCCTTGCTCGGAAATAGTGTCTGCAAATGTCTACGCATCGAGGCAATAGAGTTCTAATGCTTCTTAAATGCGATATCGCATCTCACTTCTATGTTTCATGATAAGATATAATATTCATTAGGAAGTATCATGTATACCTCGTATTCACTTCAAAAGAATGTAAATGCGACACTTCCATGCTAGGAAATAGCGTTTGCAGATATCTCCGCATCGAGGCAATAGGGTTCTAATGCTTCTTAAAACGCGATATCGCATATCACTTCTATGTTACATGATAAGATATAATATTCATTGCGAAGTGTCATGTATAACTCGTATTCACTTCAAAAGAATGTAAATGCGAATCTTCCTTGCTAGGATATAGCGTTTGCAAATGTCTACGTATCGTAGCAATAGAGTTTTAATGCTACTTAAATCGCGATATCGCATCTCATTTATATGTTTCGTGATAAGATATAATATTCATTGCGAAGTGTCATGTATACCTCGAATTCACTTCAAAAGAATGTAAATGCGACACTTCCATCCTAGGAAATAGCGTTTGCAGATGTCTACGTATCGTAGCAATAGAGTTCTAATGTTTCTCAAAACGCGGTATCGCATCTCATTTCTATGATTCATGATAAGATATAATATTGATGGCGAAGCGTCATGTATACCTCGTATTCACTCCAAACGAATGTAAATGCGACATTTTCTTGCTAGGAAATAGCGTATTCAGATGTCTACGTATCGTAGCAATAGAGACCTAATGCTACTTAAATCGCGATATCGCATCTCATTTAAATGTTTGGTGATAAGATATAACATTCATTGCGAAGTGTCATGTATACCTCGTATTCACTTGAAAAGAATGTAAACGCGACATTTCCTAGCTAGGAAATGGCGTATTCAGATGTTTACGTATCGTAGCAATAGAGTTCTAATGCTACTTAAATCGCGATATCGCTTCGCATTTCTATGTTTCGTGATAAGATATAATATTCATTGCGAAGTGTCATGTACACCTCGTATTCACTTCAAAAGAATGTAAATGCGACTATTGCTTGCTAGGAAATAGAGTTTGCAGATGTCTACGCGTCGAGGCAATAGAGTTCTAATGCTTCTTAAAACGCGATATCGCATGTCACTTCGATGTTTCATGATAATTTATAATATTCATTGCGAAGTGTCATGTATACCTCGTATTCACTTCAAAAGAATGTAAATGCGACATTTCCTAGCTAGGAAATAGCGTATTCAGATTTCTACGCATCGAGGCAGTAGAGTTCTAATGCTTCTTAAATGCGATATCGCATCTCACTTCTATGTTTCATGATAAGATATAGTATTCATTGCGAAAAGTCATGCATACCTCTCGCATTCACTTCAAAAGAATGTAAATGCGACTATTCCTTGCTAGGAAATGACGTCTGCAGATGCCTACGTATCGTAGCAATAAAGTTGTAGTGCTTCTCAGAACGCGATATCGCATCTCATTTCTATGCTTCATGATAAGATATAATATTCATCGCGAAGTGTTATGTATACCTCGTGTACACCATAATTAAACGTAAGTGCGACACTTCCTTGCTGGGAAATAGCGTTTCCATTTGCTTAATTATCGGAGCAATAGTGTTCTATTGCTTCATTCAACACGATGTCGCAAGTCATTTCAATGATTCATGGTAAATTGCAATGTTCTATGCAATATGTTACATTTATCTGCATCTAGACCTTAGAAGGATGTGAATCCTATACTTACTTGCAGCAGAATATCGTTTCCAGATCTCTACGTGTCCAAGCAAGACATTTCTAATACTTCAATCAGCGCGATGTCGCATCTCATTTCAACGTTTCAATGCAAAGAATCTGTAATCATATATCCATAACATTGTGCTTAACTGTTAGAGGTCTTCAATAGAATGTGAACTATATAATTCCATGCAACGGTATGGCGCTCCGTAGTGTCTATCTGTTAAAGCAATCGAGCTAGAATTCTCCATGCAATGCGCTGGCGCATCCCATTTCATCGTTTCAAAGTAAGAATGCTGTAATCTCTTATGCATAGCTCTATGCTTATCTGCTTTAAAACTTCATAAGAATGTAAATTCTACAGCTCCATGCAACAGGATTGCCCTTCGTAGTGTCTACATGTCGAGACAATAGAGTACTAATGCATTATACAATGCCATGACTCATCTCATTTCAACGTTTCGAATTAAGTAAGCTGTAATCTTCTATGAAAAGCATTATAATTATCTGCTTCTACTCTACAATAGAATGTGAATTCTATAGATCCAAGCAAGAGGAGGGCAGGCTCTCCACCATCCTACTGCCTGCCCTGATGCGGGCAAAGGATTCCCAGGGCCACTCAAACCGCGACCAACATCTATCTTATACTCTAACCGATTCATCGTTATGCGTTTTCCATTAAGCTTGCCGGGATCAGTGATATTAATTCGCTCAATCTAAATTATTATTTTCTTTTTAAGTTTCTCGATTTTTTTAGTTTCTCTCACGATATCGTCTATTTCGTTGTACCTTACCCTTACAGTATGGTATATAATCTGTTGTTAGATATTTCTAGGATTTCCTCTTAATAAATGCAATGCTTCCACATATTCTCTTTCTCTTTCTCTTTAGTTACATTGTTGTTATTTTATGCTTTTCACCCTCCACATTCACTCTCTACACCATCTAGGAACAGGCGTTATACGATTACTGCAGGATGACGCCCCGGTCTCGTTACACCGAGATCGAGTGTTCTCTCTTGCATCCGTTGATTTATATATGTTATATATTGGAGAATATTTCCTCTTATCCTTTGTATTTTTCGAATGAAATTACATTGACAGAAGTACGAGCTAGTTCTGCACGCCTATTTGAAACAACATTAAATCACCTTGTTAAACAATAATATATTAAATGTGACTTGGACTTTTAAATTTGAATTTATAAACATCTAACAGGTAAATATGTTTTTCTTACTATTCATATCATTATACATTCAGTGATTTATTGTGTGCAGTGATTTGATATATTAACTGCTTGATTATATTTTGCAATGAACTTTGCGTACCAAACATTGTTTTTACTCCTGATGGGAGTGGATAGTTCATCGTTTTATATTCTTATATCGCATTGATTATAAAAGTATATGACATCCTTTTTATGCAGTCATGTATAATTAAGTACTGTGACGGTTTTTCCCGTTACAATCCGCAAGAAAAGGGTATATAGAACCAATAATAACGAGGTATCCAGAAGTTTAGTCCGGGGTTATATCGGGGTACAGAATATCCGCGTGCTTCGGCAACCCGAAGTACAGAGCAATAAATTTCCTATCCAGCAAGTATTTCGAAGCTGCGAGGTTGGGACTTTTTGGGCGCCAGCTACTCAAGAAGTAGCAGAAACTAATAAACCACGCAACCCGGGGAAACCCGGTGCAAGATAACCCTGGAAATTTCGAAATACTCTTTCGCTCGACTGCTTCTAGCCGAGTGCGCAAATTAGGGTCGCGGGATACTAAACTCACGGCTTCTTTCCAGATTGCCTCGACGCGGTATTACAAAAGGGTATACGACACGCCGCGAATGACCGGGGATCACCACCCGTTATACAATACAAATTACAATACGCGATATCACAATTGCGGCAGGGAACAAATGGGACGCTTTAGCGTATAAGGACTCACGTTCTCGTTTCCAACAAGTATGGATCTCGTTCAGTCCGTCTACCCCTCTCTCTCTCTCTCTCTCTCTCTCTCTATCTCTCTCTCTCTCGCTAAGTAGTCGCTAAGTCGTTCAGAAGAATAAGAGGCTGTCTTCGTGCTGGCTAGCTCATTATATAGGTTTGCTGGGGGTCTTCGGATCCCCTTAGATCCTCCTTAGGGCTCCTTGATGGGGTAGGGCCACACGCTTCGGTATTGTTCGGGGCATCGATCGGTGGATTTCGGCGATCTTCCCTGATCGCCCCCTCTGGTGTGTCTAGAGGGGGTCCTCTGGATTATTTGAACTGCGGCGCGTGTCGCGCGCCGCGCTTTCCACGGCTCACCTGCAATTCCGCTGCGCATCTTGAGTTTTCCTCTCCATGGGCTCAAGGGAGGGGTAGAGGTCCTTCTCACACCCGAGAACCATCCTGTTTGTCTCCATGGACTATGGCAGCGGTCTTATCGTTGCAGAGCTCTGGATCGTATCCTTCGGGCTTCAGGGTCTCTTCTTGCTCACTTCCCGACTCCTCCACCTTCGAGCCCGTCGCGCTACCTCGGCGCACAGCCCTTCCGCGAACCTGCGGTCTTATTATCCGCCGAAGAGGCGTCTTATGGGTCGCTTCTTCCATCAGCTCGCCAGTCTTATCCGTCGAACGGAGAGAGACGAACGAACGGGGGGGGGGGGGAGGTTCTACCATCGTGTATTTCACGCTCCTCGCAAATACAGCTATCGCAATGGTCCGTGTCGCGCTTCTCGCATGGGTGGTGATCTGCGAGCTAGTCTAACCGAAGCAGGGGGGGGGGGTGAGCGAGCCTTGTGACGTCACCACGTCACAGTACATACAAATTTGCGATTAAGTAGCTATGTGTTCAAATTCAATTCCGAATAATGCACTAAAAAGCATCCCAGATAACAAACGGCAAGATGGTAGCGACACCATGCCGGCACTATATTGCCACTTCCGAGGAGTGTCAACTGATTCGTAGTCATCTGTGACCGGATTCGTTAACTAAAATGCCAGAACGTGTTACCAGCACGTTCTAGACAAGCGAATCGCGCAGCACCAGCACCATGGTGACATGCGTATCATCGCTCCATTCATGAATCTCCTCAGCAATGACGCAGGATCACATTTGGCAATGGGGAACCTGTGCTTTCATACAAATTAGAACCGTTAGATGTCAGTAGATGTTCAGCATATGAGTATTGATAGACATTTTGATGGTCGTTTTCCTATATTTATAGTTATTGAGCGAGTCGTATATATTTCTTTCAATCCATCATAGACTAAAAATATTAATTATAAAAAAAATATTACTTATAGAATAAAAATTCATGCTGTTGCGTCCCTAACTTCGCCTTGTGTAATTTTTGAAATAACATGCTGTCATCGTATTTAATGTAACCCTCAATTGCATGAATTTGCAACAATAAATTGAAGAAAATATATATAAAATAAGTGTGTATATTTTTATGACAAAGTAATTATCGACTTTATGGAAAAAATCGCCCTATCGAGCTAGTTTATAGAAAATAATAAAATCGAGTTCTTATATCTTTGTTTTGTGCCGGTGTATCTATTTTGGAATCAAAATAAGTAAATTGCACAGTTTAGTTATTTTTCATATTTGCTTATAATTTTTATGGAAACAGCTTCCCCATTAGTAAATGTCAGCCTATGCCACAACCACGCGTGTAGCTATGTTGAGCTGATAGTGTCATTGTCACGGCCGTGTTGCCCGTGTGCTATATCTCGGTGCTTTAATAGAGATATCTAGGAACATAAGTAATTTGTAAGTAACACATCTTTTCTCTTTGAAATATTTGCCTTTGCATAGAATAGAACGTATAGATATAATGGCCTGTTTTGTACCCATTTCGGTCCAATTCTATTATAGCCTTTGAGCAGAAGTAATATTGATTATACTTGATTTTTGCAATAGTTCTTTGATTAACAGATTTTATTAACCTAGAATCATCGTTTGACGGATGTATCAATCTACTTTGTAGCTCTATCAGTTTCTTTTTCTGCTCGCTACTTTCCATTTTCAGTTCCGTATACTTATCCTTTATCACCATCATATATGTTGCGTAAAATTACAATAACTTTTTGTCCTCAAATTTTGCGGATATTTCAATTAAATTTCCTTTGATTAAATAAACTGAAATTAAAGAACAGTGGCACGTACCATTTCTTGGAAACGTTGTATCGTAATTTGCATCTGACTGTTTTGAAAGGCAAAGCACTTTACTTAACGTTTGCAATGATTCGGTTAGCGAAATAAAGTAATATTCTACTTTCGAAATTGTTGGTTCTTGTAATTCTAAGGCAAATATATTAATCTGTCGACATCGTAAACATTGTTTTTTGGCAAAATTCCAGAAAAACAAATGTACTATGAGTAAAATAATAAACATCATAATATTAAATTTAACTCTGTTCATCGTTGCCTTGTTGGACACATCCATAACAATATACAGGGTGGGGCAGTAATAAGTAGCACCTCAGATATCCACGAAACTATAAGTTTCATAGAAGTTTCTGCTAATATAAAATTGCATAGTACAAAGGGGCCATCCGTTGATGAAAATAGTTTTTTTGTAAGTGGAGTTATGTTGGACATATGAAGGTTACCTTCATTTTTTAAAATGAATTGGTATGTCCATTCTTCCGTAATACGATAGAGCATTTTAAAGCAAGTTTAACGATCTGTAACATGAAGGCATTGAAGGTTACAAAAAGTAAAGAAAGGCGATAATACTCACGGTTTTGATAGTAAATGAAACATACGTATTGTGAACAGTGGTGCAAGGCGTAATACTTACCGTTTACTTCACTGTGAATAAACACTTTTCGAAGGGCATTTCAATAGTTTGCAGCATAAGTTAAACATGATAAGATTAGTATTGAAAAATCGGTTCGAATACGTTTGGTTCGGCTGTTCTTTGTGTCGTTCATTTTATATAAGTACTGAGCTGCGGATTCCTGAGGACAGCTCACAAAATTGTTGAACTATGGAAGATTATCATTGTGAATTTGAATCAAAAGATAATTAATTTCCATTAGATTGTAAACAGATCTCAATGTTTCATTTTAGATAGTAAGATTAAATACTCTTTACAAAACTACAAGAATGGATACATACCTTTCTGTTATTATTACTTCATAAAGAATTATAATTGCAATTATATAGTTCATTACGATAAAAAATATTTCTCAGAAAATTCTAAATATTAAATAAAAGAATCAAGTAAAACATTTTTAATAATTACGAATATGAAAAATACTTGAACATTCCAATAGAAAGATGTCTAAACAGGAGCTAGAAAAGTCAAACTTTCAATTTCAATTCCAGAATTCATCTATAAGAGGTAAAATGTTTCGAAAGCTTTAATTACAGTCTTTAATGCAAGCAGTTGGGCAGTATTTCAATTTTTAAGAAAATTGATGAAAGTCAACCATTTTGAAGTGGTCAGAATCTTTGTCGTTTGAGCAATAAGTGAATAACAAATAACTGCATAAATTCCAGGCTTAAAAACTTATGGATTAAATCCTATGCAGACTCGTTTATGAGCGAGTTACTAAATAATAATCCACACTAAGTAATCATTTTAAAACTTAAACGATTACATCTCGCGAACTTTCAAAGATATCAGAAGCGTGAAAAGTATGTGGTTTATCAAAAACTCTTCTAAAAGAACGGACGAAGCCAATAGAAATCTTTGTTGAAGTAAGCAAGTTCTAAAGTTCTAAGCAACGCGATGGCCCTTATCTGCCTATGTTTCATAGCAAGTAAGTTCTGAATTTCTATGAAATCCGATGGAATTCCTCACTACTAACGTTTCAAAGTAAGTTCTCAAATTCTCAATTCTACGTTTAAAACTGTGTGTGTTCTATATATCTATGTAAAGTGATGGTTCCTATTAGTTGTGATGGAAACCTATATATAGTAAGTCAGGGAAACTCGAAGGGGTTAATTATCTAAATGCTTTAAGGTGTAAAACGTACTTTAATCTAAAGCAATCTATGGTTCCAAGGTATCCGCTCACGTACAACTTTTCTTGGGCGCCAGCTGCTCAGAAAGTAGCAAAGGGATAGACTACACGACCCCGAGAACCCTGGAGCGGAACAACCCTTGAAACTTCGAAATGCTCCTCTTCTCGACTACGCCTGGCCAAGTACACACACTCAGGTCGCGAGATACTGAAGTCACGGCATGTTTACTTATGGTCTCGACGTGGGTTTAACTAACAAGGGCTACGGGAAACTACGCAACACGCCGCAAATTACCGGGTATCATAACTCGCTTCACGATATAAGATACAATATACAATATGCGACGCAAGAAATGGGACGCTTTAGTGAATAAGCTCTCACGTTCTCTTCTTCAGGTTCCTTGAATTCGCTGGTGGTCCTCGGGTCTCCTGCATCCTCCTCGGGGCTCCTTGGTGGAGTGGGCTGTAGGCTTCGGTATTGTTTGGGTCCATCGATCAGTGGATTTCGGCGATTTCCTCTTCTCGCCCCCTTGGGTGTCCCCGAGGGGATCCTCCTGATCATTTAAATTGCGTAGCGCCTCGCGCGCCGCGCTCCCATGGCCCACCTGCAGGGCCGCTGGACTTTTGACTTCTCTTTAGGGGTTAAGGATGGTTGAGGACCTTCTCACATCCCAGAGCATTATAAAGCACAAAAGCAGATAAGCATAATGCGATGCATAGAGCTTTACAACCTTCTAACTTACTTTGAACTGTTTATATGAAATGCGATATTGAGGTGCATGAAGCATGACAAATTAAATGCTTCGGCACCTGGACATCTAGAAACGCTATCTCCGGGCAAGAAAGTGTAGGGTTCACACTCAAATCATGTGCAGAAGCAGATAAACATAACGCGATGCTATGAATATTACATCTTATCATGAAATATAGAAGTAAGATGCGCAGCCGCGTTTTACGAAGCATTAGGACTCTATTGCTTCAAAACCTTCAGATATAGAAACAAAATTCCGTAGCAAGGAAATGATGCATTTACATTCATTTGAAGTGTAGAGGAGATATACATAACGCGTTGCATTGAAATTACATCTTATCATGTGACTTAGAACTGATATGCGATATCGCGTTTTATAAAGAGTTAGAAATCTATTGCTTCGATGCGTAGACATCTAGAAACGCAATTTCCTAGCCAAGAAGTGTGGCATTTGCATTCTTTTGAAGTGTAGACGAGGTATACATAACACTTCGCAATGAATATTATATCTTATCATGAAACATACATGAGATGCGATATCGCGTTTTGGAAGCATTAGAACACCATTGCTTCGATACGTAGTCATCTGGAAACGCATTTCCTAGCAAGGATGCGTGGCATTTTCATTCCTTTGAAGTGTAGACGATGTATGCAACACGTCCCGATGAATATTATATCTTACCATGAAACATAGAAATGAGATGCGGTATCGAGTTTTAAGAAGCATTAGATCTCCATTTCTTCGATATGTAGACATCTGGAAATGCATATCCTAGCAAGGAAGTGTGCATTTACATTCTTTTGAAGTGTAGACGAGGTATAAATAACACTTCGTAATGAATCTTATATTATATCATGAAACATAGAATTGCGATGCGACATCGCGTTTTAAGAAGCAAGAGAACTCCACTGCTTCGATAGGTAGATATCTGCATACGCTACTTTCTGGCAAGAAAGTGTGGCATTTACATTCTTTTGAAGTGTAGTCAAGGTATGCATAACACTACGCAATGAATATTACATCTTATCACGAAACATAGAAATAGGAAGCGATATCGCGTTTTGAGACGCATTAAACCTGTATTGCTTCGATAGGTAGACATCTGGGAACGCTATTGCCCAGCAAGGAAGTGTAACATTTACATTCCTTTGGAATGTAGAGGAGGTATACATAACACATCGCAATGATTATTATATCTTATCATAAAACATAGAACTGATTTACGTTATCGCGTTTTAGGAAGCATTAGATCTCTATTGCTTCGATACATAGACATCTGGAAACGCATTTCCTAGCAAGGAAGTGTCGCATTTACATTCTTTTGATGTGAATACGAGGAGTATATATCACTTCGCAATGAATATTATATCTTATCATGTAACATAGGACTGAGATGCGATATCGCGTTTTAAGATGAATTAGAACTCTATTGCTACGATACGTAGATATCTGGAAACGCTATTTACTAGGAAGGAAGTGTCGCCTTTACAATCTTTTGAAGTGAATACGAAGTATACATGACACTTCACAATGAATATTATATTCTATCATGAAACATAGAAATGAGATGCGATATCGCGTTTTGAGAAGCATTAGAACTCTATTGTTTCGATACGATGATATCTGCAAACGCTATTTCCTAGAGAGGAAGTGTCGAATTTACATTCATTTGAAGTGAATACGACCTATAAGTGAAAGTTCGCAGTGAATATTATATCTTATCATGAAACATAGAAATGAGATGCGATATCGCGTTTTAAGGAGTGTCAGAACGCTGTTGCTACGATACGAAGACATCTGCAAACGCTATTTCCTAGAAAGGAAGTGTCGCATTTACATTCATTTGAAGTGAATACGAGCTATAAGTGAAAGTTCGCAATGACTATTATATCTTATCATGAAACATAGAAATGGGATGCGATATCGCGTTTTAAGAAGCGTTAGAAATCTGTTAGTACGATACGTAGACCTCTGCAAATGCTATTTCCTAGCAAGGAAGTGTCGCATTTACATTCTTTTGAAGTGAATAGGCGGTGTACGTGACCCTTCGCAATGAATGTAATACCTTATCATGAAACATAGAAGAGAGATGCGATATCGCGTTTTAAGCAGTATTACAATTCTATTGCTAAGGTAGGTAGACATATGCAAACGCTATTTCCTAGCAAGGATGTGTCGCATTTACTTTCTTTTGAAGTGAATACGAGGTACACGTGACATTTCGCAATGACTGTTATAACTCATCACGAAACATAGAAATGAGTTGCGATATCGCGATTTAAGCAGCATAAGAACTCTATTGCTACGATACGTAGACATCTGCAAACGATATTTCATAGCAAGGTACAGTCGCATTTAAATTCTTTTGAAGTGAATACGAGGTATACATGACACTTCGCAATGAATATTATATCTTCTCATGATACATTGAAATGAGATGCGATATCGCGTTCTAAGAAGCATTAGAACTCTATTGCTTCGATACGTAGACAGCTGGAAACGCTACTTCCTAGCATGGAATTGTGGCATTTACAATCTTTCGAAGTGCAGACGAGGTATACAACGATGTGTGGCATTTACAATCTTTTGAAGTGCAGATGAGGTACACATAACACTTCGCAATGAATATTACATCTTATCATGAAACATAGAACTGCGATGCGATATCGCGGTTTGAGAAGCATTAGAACTCTATTGCTTCGAAACGTAGACATCTGGAAACGCTATTTCCTAGCAAGGATGTGTGGCATTTATATTTTTTTATTATGTAGACGAGGTATACATAACACTTCTCAATCAATATTAAATCTTATCATGAAACGTAGAAATGCGATGCGATATCGCGTCTTAAGAAGCATTAGAACCATATTGCTTCGATACGTATACACCTCGAAACGCATTTCCTATGCAAGGAAGTGTGGCATTTACATTCATTTGAAGTGTAGACAAGGTATACATAACCCTTCGTAATGAATATTATTTCTTACCATGAAACATAGGAATGAGATGCGATATCGCGCTTTGTGAAGCACTACAACTCTATTGATACGATACGTAGATATCTGCAAACGCTATTTCCTAGCAAGTAATAGTCGTATTTACATTCTTTTGAAGTGAATCCGAGGTATACATGAAACATCGCAATGAATATTATATCTTATCACGAAATATAGAAATGTGATGCGATATACCGATTTAAGTAGCATTAGAACTCTATTGCTACGATACGTAGACATCTGAATACGCTATTTCCCAGCAAGGAAGTGTCGCATTTACATTCGTTTGGAGTGAATACGAGGTATACATGACACTTCGCAATGAATATAATATCTTATCATGAAACAGGGAAATGAGGTGCGATATCACGTTTTAAGAAGCATTAGAACTCTATTGTTTCGATACTTAGACATATCGAAACGCTATTTCCTAGCAAGGAAGTGTCGCATTTACCTTCTTTTGAAGCGAACACGAGGCATACAAGATACTTCGCAATGAATATTACGTCTTATCATGAAACATATAAATGAGATGCGATATCGCGTTTTAGGAAGCGTCAGAACGCTATTGCTACGGTACGAAGATATCTGCAATGCTATTTCCTAGAAAGGAAGTGTCGCATTTACATTCTTATGATGTGAATACGAGGTATACATGACACTTCGCAATGAATATTATATCTTATCATGAAACCGGGAATGAGGTGCGACATCACGTTTTAAGAAGCGTTGGAACTCTATTGTTTCGATATTCGAAACATCTCGAAACGCTATTTCCTAGTAAGTTAGTGTCGCATTTACATTCTTTTAAAGTGAATGCGATATGTACATCACATTTCGCAATGGGTATCATGAAACATAGAAATGGGATGCAATATCGCGTTTTGAGAAGCACTACAACTCTATTGCTACGATGCGTAGACATCTGCAAATGCTATTTCCTAGCAAGCAATAGTCGCATTTACATTCTTTTGAAGTGAATACGAGGTATACATGACACTTCGCAATGAATATTATATCTTATCATGAAACATAGAAGAGAGATGCGATATCGCGTTTTAAGAAGCATTAGAACTCTATGGCCTCGATGCGGAGACATCTGCAAACGCCATTTCCTAGCATGGAAGTGTCGCACTTACATTCTTTTGAAGTGAATACGGGGTATACACGACACTTCGCAATGAATATTATATGTTATCACGAAACATATAAATGAGATGCGATATCGCGATTTAAGTAGCATTAGAACGCTATTGCTACGATACGTAGACATCTGCAAACGCTATTTCCTAGCAAGCATTAGTCGCATTTACATTCTTTTGAAGTGAATACGAGGTGTACATGACACTTCGCAATGAATATTATATCTTATCATGAAACATAGAAGAGAGATGCGATATCGCGTTTTAAGAAGCATTAGAACTCTATGGCCTCGACGCGTAGACATCTGCAGACGCTATTTCCTAGCTTGGAAGTGTCGCATTTACATTCCTTTGAAGTGAATACGAGGTGTACATGACACTTCGCAATTAATATTATATCGTATCACGAAACATAGAAATGAGAGGCGATATCGCGATTTAAGTAGCATTAGAACTCTATCGCTACTATACGTAGACATCTGCAAACGCTATTTCCTAGCATAGAAGTGTCGCACTTACATTCTTTTGAAGTGAATACGGGGTATACACGACACTTCGCAATGATTATTATATCTTATCACGAAACATATAAATGAGATGCGATATCGCTATTTAAGTAGCATTAGAACGCTATTGCTACGATACGTAGACATCTTAAAACGCTATTTCCTAGCAAGCATTAGTCGCATTTACATTCTTTTGAAGTGAATACGAGGTGTACATGACACTTCGCAATGAATATTATATCTTATCACGAAACATAGAAATGAGATGCGATATCGCGATTTAAGTAGCATTAGAACTCTATTGCTACAATACGTAGACATCTGAATACGCCATTTCCTAGCAAGGAAGTGTCGCATTTACATTCGTTTGGAGAGAATACGTGGTATACATGACACTTCTTAAGGAATATTATATCTTATCATGAAACATAGAAGAAAGATGCGATATCGCGTTTTAAGAAGCATTAGAACCCTATGGCCTCGATGCGGAGACATCTGGAAACGCTATTTCCTAGCATGGAAGTGTCGCACTTACATACTTTTGAAGTGAATACGTGGTATACATGACACTTCGCAATGAATATTAAATCTTATCACGAAACATATAAATGAGATGCGATATCGCGATTTAAGTAGCATTAGAACTCTATTGCTACGATACGTAGACATCTGCAAACGCTATTTCCTAGCAAGCAATAGTCGCATTTACAATCTTTTGAAGTGAATACGAGGTATACATGACACTTCGCAATGAAAATTATATCTTATCATGAAACATAGAAGAGAGATGCGATATCGCGTTTTAAGACGCATTAGAACGCTATTGCTACGATACGTAGACTTCTGCAAACGCTATTTCCTAGCAAGCAACAGTCGCATTTACATTCTTTTGAAGTGAATACGAGGTATACATGACACTTCGCAATGAATATTATATCTTATCACGAAACATAGAAATGTGATGCGAAATCGCGATTTATGTAGCATTAGTACTCTATTGCTACGATACGTAGACATCTGAATACGCTATTTCCTAGCTAGGAAGTGTCGCATTTACATTCGTTTGGAGTGAATATGAGGTATACATGACACTTCGCAATGAATATTATATCTTATCATGAAGCATAGGAATGGGATGCAATATCGCGTTTTGAGAAGCACTACAACTCTATTGCTACGATGCGTAGGCATCTGCAAACGCTATTTCCTAGCAAGGAGTAGTCGCATTTACATTCTTTTGAAGTGAATACGAGGTATACATGACACTTCGCAATGAATATTATATCTTATCATGAAACATAGAAGTGAGGTGCGATAACGCGTTTTAAGAAGCATTAGAACTCTATGGCCTCGATGCGGAGACGTCTGCAAACGCTATTTCCTAGTATGGAAGTGTCGCAGTTACATTCTCTTGAAGTGAATACGAGGTACACATGACACTACGCAAAGAATAATGTATATTATCATGAAACATAGAAGTGAGATGCGATATCGCGTTTTAAGGAGCATTAGAACTCTATTGCTACGATACGTAGACATCTGCAAACGCTATTTCCCAGCAAGCAATAGTAGCATTTACATTCTTTTGAGGTGAATACGAGGTATACATGACACTTCGCAATGAATATTACATCTTATCATGATGCATAGAAATGAGATGCTATATCGCGTTTTAAGAGGCATTAGAACTCTATTGCTACGATACGTAGACATCTGAATACGCTATTTCCTAGCTAGGAAGTGTCGCATTTACATTCGTTTGGAGCGAATACGAGGTAAACGTGACACTTCGCAATGAATATTATATCTCATCACGAAACATATAGACGAGATTTGATATCGCGATTTAAGTAGCATTAGAACGCTTTTGCTACGATACGTAGACATCTGCAGACGCTATTTCCTAGCAAGCAATAGTCGCATTTACATTCTTTTGAAGTGAATACGAGGTATACATGACACTTCGCAATGAATATTATATCTCATCACGAAACATATAGACGAGATTGGATATCGCGATTTAAGTAGCATTAGAACGATTTTGCTACGATACGTAGACATCTGCAGACGCTATTTCCTAGCAAGCAATAGTCGCATGTACATTCTTTTGACGTGAATACGAGGTATACATGACACTTCTCAATGAATATTATATCTTATCATGAAACATAGAAGAGAGATGCGATATCGCGTTTTAAGAAGCATTAGAACTCTATGGCTTCGATGCGCAGACATCTGCAAACGCTATTTCCTAGCATGGAAGTGTCGCACTTACATTCTTTTGAAGTGAATACGGGGTGTACACGACATTTCGCAATGAATATTATATCTTATCATGAAACATAGAAGAGAGATGCGATATCGCGTTTTAAGTAGCATTAGAACGCTATTGCTACGATACGTAGACATCTGCAGACGCTATTTCCTAGCAAGCAATAGTCGCATTTACATTCTTTTGATGTGAATACGAGGTGTACATGACACTTCGCAATGAATATTATATCTTATCACGAAGCATAGAAACGAGATGCGATATCGCGATATAAGTAGCATTAGAACTCTATTGCTACAATACGTAGACATCTGAATACGCCATTTCCTAGCATGGAGGTGTCGCATTTACATTCCTTTGAAGTGAATACGAGGTGTACATGACACTTCGCTATGAATATTATATCTTATCACGAAACATAGAAATGGGAGGGGATATCGCGATTTAAGTAGCATTAGAACTCTATCGCTACGATACGTAGACATCTGCAAATGCTATTTCCTAGCAAGCAATAGTCGCATTTACATTCTTTTGAAGTGAATACGAGGTATACATGACACTTCGCAATGAATATTATATCTTATCATGAAACATAGAAGAGAGATGCGATATCGCGTTTTGAGAGGCATTAGAACGCTATTGCTACGATACGTAGACATCTGCAGACGCTATTTCCTAGCAAGCAATAGTCGCATTTACATTCTTTTGACGTGAATACGAGGTATACATGATACTTCTCAATGAATATTATATCTTATCTCGAAACATAGAAATGAGATGCTAAATCGCGATTTATGTGGCATTAGAACTCTATTGCCACGATACGTAGACATCTGAATACGCTATTTCCTAGCTAGGAAGTGTCGCATTTACATTCGTTTGGAGTGAATACGAGGTATACATGACACTTCGCAATGAATATTATATCTTACCATGAAACATAGATGTGAGATGCGATATCGCGTTTTAAGAAGCATTAGAACTCTATTGCCTCGATGCGGAGATATGTGCAAAACGCTATTTCCTAGCATGGAAGTTTCGCATTTACATTCTTTTGAAGTGAATACGAGGTATACATGACACTTCGCAAGGAACATTATATCTTATCATGTAACATAGAAATGAGATGCTATATCGCGATCTAAGAAGCATTAGAACTCTATTGCTACGATACGTAGGCATCTCCAAACGCTATTTCCTAGCAAGGAATAGTCGCATTTACATTCTTTTGAAGTGAATACGAGGTACACATGACACTTCGCAATGAACATTATATCTTATCATGTAACATAGTAGTGTGATGCGATGTCGCGTTTTAAGAAGCATTAGGTTCCTATTGCCTCGTTGCGCAGATATCTGCAAACGCTATTACCTAGCATGGAAGTGTCGCATTTACATTCTTTTGAAGTGAATACGAGGTATGCATGGCACTTCGCAATGAACATTATATCTTATCATGTAACATAGTAGTGTGATGCGATATCGCGTTTTAAGAAGCATTAGGTTCCTATTGCCTCGTCGCGCAGATATCTGCAAACGCTATTTCCTAGCATGGAAGTGTCGCAATTAGATTCTTTTGAAGTGAATTCGAGGTATACATGACACTTCGCAAAGAACATTATATCTTATCACGAAACGTATAGATGAGATGCGTTATCGCGTTTTAAGAAGCATTAGAACTCTATTGCTACGATACGTAGGCATCTCCAAACGCTATTTCATAGCAAGGAATAGTCGCATTTACATTCTTTTGAAGTGAATACGAGGTACACATGACACTTCGCAATGAATATTATATCATATCATGAAGCATAGAAATGAGATGCGATATCGCGTTTTGAGAAGCATTATGAACTCTATTGCTACGATACGTAGACATCTGCAAACGCTATTTCCTAGCAAGCAATAGTCGCATTTAATTTCTTTTGAATTGAATACGAGGTGTACATGACACTTCGCAATGAATATTATATCTTATCACGAAACATAGAAATGAGAAGCGATATCGCGATCTATGAAGCATTAGTACTCTGTTGCTACGATACGTAGGCATCAGCAAACGCAATTTCCTAGCAAGGAATAGTCGCATTTACATTCTTTTGGAGTGAATACGAGGTATACATGACACTTCGCAATGAATATTATATCTTATCATGAAACATAGATGTGAGATGCGATATCGAGTTTTAAGAAGCATTAGAACTCTATTGCCTCGATGCGGAGATATCTGCAAACGCTATTTCCTAGCATGGAAGTTTCGCACTTACATTCTTTTGAAGTGAATACGAGGTATACATGACACTTCGCAATGAACATTATATCTTATCACGAAACGTATAGATGAGATGCGTTATCGCGTTTTAAGAAGCATTAGAACTCTATTGCTACGATACGTAGGAATCTTCAAACGCTATTTCCTAGCAAGGAATAGTCGCATTTACATTCTTTTGAAGTGAATACGAGGTACACATGACACTTCGCAATGAATATTATATCATATCATGAAGCATAGAAATGAGATGCGATATCGCGTTTTGAGAAGCATTAGAACTCTATTGCTACGATACGTAGACATCTGCAAACGCTATTTCCTAGCAAGCAATAGTCGCATTTAGTTTCTTTTGAATTGAATACGAGGTGTACATGGCACTTCGCTATGAATATTATATCTTATCACGAAACATAGAAATGAGATGCGATATCGCGATCTAAGAAGCATTAGTACTCTGTTGCTACGATACGTAGGCATCAGCAAACGCAATTTCCTAGCAAGGAATAGTCGCATTTACATTCTTTTGGAGTGAATACGAGGTATACATGACACTTCGCAATGAATATTATATCTTATCGTGAAACATAGATGTGAGATGCGATATCGCGTTTTAAGAAGCATTAGAACTCTATTGCCTCGGTACGTAGACATCTGCAAACGCTATTTCCTAGCAAGCAATAGTCGCATTTAGTTTCTTTTGAATTGAATACGAGGTGTACATGGCACTTCGCAATGAATATTATATCTTATCACGAAACATAGAAATGAGATGCGATATCGCGTTTTAGGAAGCATAAAAACTCTATTGCTACGATACGTAGGCATCTTCAAACGCTATTTCCTAGCAAGGAATAGTCGCATTTACATTCTTTTGAAGTGAATACGAGGTATACATGACTCTTCGCATAGAGCATTATATCTTATCGTGAAACATGGAAGTGAGATGCGATATCGCGTTTTAAGAAGCATTAGAACTCTATTGCCTCGAAGCGTAGAGACCTGCAGACGCTATTTCCTAGCATGGAAGTTTCGCACTTACATTCTTTTGAAGTGAATACGAGGTATACATGACACTTCGCAATGAATATTATATCTTATCATGAAACGTATAGATGAGATTCGTTATCGCGTTTTAAGAAGCATCAGAACCCTATTGCTACGATACGTAGGCATCTCCGAACGCTATTTCCTAGCAAGGAATAGTCCCATTTATATTCTGTTGAAGTGAATACGAGGTACACATGACACTTCGCAATGAATATTATATCTTATCACGAAGCATAGAAATGAGATGCGATATCGCGGTTTAAGTAGCATTACAACTCTATTGCTACGATACGTAGACATCTGAATACGCTATTTCCTAGGATGGAAGATTCGCATTTGCATTCTTTTGAAGTGAATACGAGGTATACATGACACTTCGCAATGAGCATTATATCTTATCATGTGACATAGAATTGAGATGCGATATCGCGTTTTAAGAAGCATTAGAACTTTATTGCTACGATACGTAGGCATCTCCAAACGCTATTTCCTAGCAAGGAATAGTCGCATTTACATTCTTTTGAAGTGAATACGAGGTACACATGACACTTCGCAATGAATATTATATCATATCACGAAGCATAGAAATGAGATGCGATATCGCGTTTTGAGAAGTATTAGAACTCTATTGCTACGATACGTAGACACCTGCAAACGCTATTTCCTAGTAAGGAAGTTTCGCATTTACAATCTTTTGAAGTGAATACGAAGTATACATGACACTTCACAATGAATATTATATTCTATCATGAAACATAGAAATGAGATGCGATATCGCGTTTTGAGAAGCATTAGAACTCTATTGTTTCGATACGATGATATCTGCAAACGCTATTTCCTAGAGAGGAAGTGTCGAATTTACATTCATTTGAAGTGAATACGACCTATAAGTGAAAGTTCGCAGTGAATATTATATCTTATCATGAAACATAGAAATGAGATGCGATATCGCGTTTTAAGGAGTGTCAGAACGCTGTTGCTACGATACGAAGACATCTGCAAACGCTATTTCCTAGAAAGGAAGTGTCGCATTTACATTCATTTGAAGTGAATACGAGCTATAAGTGAAAGTTCGCAATGACTATTATATCTTATCATGAAACATAGAAATGGGATGCGATATCGCGTTTTAAGAAGCGTTAGAAATCTATTAGTACGATACGCAGACCTCTGCAAATGCTATTTCCTAGCAAGGAAGTGTCGCATTTACATTCTTTTGAAGTGAATAGGCGGTGTACGTGACCCTTCGCAATGAATGTAATACCTTATCATGAAACATAGAAGAGAGATGCGATATCGCGTTTTAAGCAGTATTACAATTCTATTGCTAAGGTAGGTAGACATATGCAAACGCTATTTCCTAGCAAGGATGTGTCGCATTTACTTTCTTTTGAAGTGAATACGAGGTACACGTGACATTTCGCAATGACTGTTATAACTCATCACGAAACATAGAAATGAGTTGCGATATCGCGATTTAAGCAGCATAAGAACTCTATTGCTACGATACGTAGACATCTGCAAACGATATTTCATAGCAAGGTACAGTCGCATTTAAATTCTTTTGAAGTGAATACGAGGTATACATGACACTTCGCAACGAATATTATATCTTCTCATGATACATTGAAATGAGATGCGATATCGTGTTCTAAGAAGCATTAGAACTCTATTGCTTCGATACGTAGACAGCTGGAAACGCTACTTCCTAGCATGGAATTGTGGCATTTACAATCTTTCGAAGTGCAGACGAGGTATACAACGATGTGTGGCATTTACAATCTTTTGAAGTGCAGATGAGGTACACATAACACTTCGCAATGAATATTACATCTTATCATGAAACATAGAACTGCGATGCGTTATCGCGGTTTGAGAAGCATTAGAACTCTATTGCTTCGAAACGTAGACATCTGGAAACGCTATTTCCTAGCAAGGATGTGTGGCATTTATATTTTTTTATTCTGTAGACGAGGTATACATAACACTTCTCAATCAATATTAAATCTTATCATGAAACGTAGAAATGCGATGCGATATCGCGTCTTAAGAAGCATTAGAACCATATTGCTTCGATACGTATACACCTCGAAACGCATTTCCTATGCAAGGAAGTGTGGCATTTACATTCATTTGAAGTGTAGACAAGGTATACATAACCCTTCGTAATGAATATTATTTCTTACCATGAAACATAGGAATGAGATGCGATATCGCGCTATGTGAAGCACTACAACTCTATTGATACGATACGTAGATGTCTGCAAACGCTATTTCCTAGCAAGTAATAGTCGTATTTACATTCTTTTGAAGTGAATCCGAGGTATACATGAAACATCGCAATGAATATTATATCTTATCACGAAATATAGAAATGTGATGCGATATACCGATTTAAGTAGCATTAGAACTCTATTGCTACGATACGTAGACATCTGAATACGCTATTTCCCAGCAAGGAAGTGTCGCATTTACATTCGTTTGGAGTGAATACGAGGTATACATGACACTTCCCAATGAATATAATATCTTATCATGAAACAGGGAAATGAGGTGCGATATCACGTTTTAAGAAGCATTAGAACTCTATTGTTTCGATACTTAGACATATCGAAACGCTATTTCCTAGCAAGGAAGTGTCGCATTTACCTTCTTTTGAAGCGAACACGAGGCATAGAAGATACTTCGCAATGAATATTACGTCTTATCATGAAACATATAAATGAGATGCGATATCGCGTTTTAGGAAGCGTCAGAACGCTATTGCTACGGTACGAAGATATCTGCAAACGCTATTTCCTAGAAAGGAAGTGTCGCATTTACATTCTTATGATGTGAATACGAGGTATACATGACACTTCGCAATGAATATTATATCTTATCATGAAACCGGGAATGAGGTGCGACATCACGTTTTAAGAAGCGTTGGAACTCTATTGTTTCGATATTCGAAACATCTCGAAACGCTATTTCCTAGTAAGTTAGTGTCGCATTTACATTCTTTTAAAGTGAATGCGATATATACATCACATTTCGCAATGTGTATCATGAAACATAGAAATGGGATGCAATATCGCGTCTTGAGAAGCACTACAACTCTATTGCTACGATGCGTAGACATCTGCAAATGCTATTTCCTAGCAAGCAATAGTCGCATTTACATTCTTTTGAAGTGAATACGAGGTATACATGACACTTCGCAATGAATATTATATCTTATCATGAAACATAGAAGAGAGATGCGATATCGCGTTTTAAGAAGCATTAGAACTCTATGGCCTCGATGCGGAGACATCTGCAAACGCTATTTCCTAGCATGGAAGTGTCGCACTTACATTCTTTTGAAGTGAATACGGGGTATACACGACACTTCGCAATGAATATTATATGTTATCACGAAACATATAAATGAGATGCGATATCGCGATTTAAGTAGCATTAGAACGCTATTGCTACGATACGTAGACATCTGCAAACGCTATTTCCTAGCAAGCATTAGTCGCATTTACATTCTTTTGAAGTGAATACGAGGTGTACATGACACTTCGCAATGAATATTATATCTTATCATGAAACATAGAACAGAGATGCGATATCGCGTTTTAAGAAGCATTAGAACTCTATGGCCTCGACGCGTAGACATCTGCAGACGCTATTTCCTAGCTTGGAAGTGTCGCATTTACATTCCTTTGAAGTGAATACGAGGTGTACATGACACTTCGCAATTAATATTATATCGTATCACGAAACATAGAAATGAGAGGCGATATCGCGATTTAAGTAGCATTAGAACTCTATCGCTACTATACGTAGACATCTGCAAACGCTATTTCCTAGCATAGAAGTGTCGCACTTACATTCTTTTGAAGTGAATACGGGGTATACACGACACTTCGCAATGATTATTATATCTTATCACGAAACATATAAATGAGATGCGATATCGCTATTTAAGTAGCATTAGAACGTTATTGCTACGATACGTAGACATCTTAAAACGCTATTTCCTAGCAAGCATTAGTCGCATTTACATTCTTTTGAAGTGAATACGAGGTGTACATGACACTTCGCAATGAATATTATATCTTATCACGAAACATAGAAATGAGATGCGATATCGCGATTTAAGTAGCATTAGAACTCTATTGCTACAATACGTAGACATCTGAATACGCCATTTCCTAGCATGGAAGCGTCGCACTTACATTCTTTTGAAGTGAATACGAGGTATACATGACACTTCGCAGTGGATATTATATCTCATCACGAAACATAGAAATGAGATGCGATATCGCGTTTTAAGAAGCATTAGAACTCTATTGCTACGGTACGTAGACATATGCAAACACTATCTCCTAGCAAGGAAGTGTCGCATTTACATACTTTTGAAGTGAATACGAGGTATACATAACAGTCCACGATGAATACTATATCTTATCATGAAACATAGAAATGAGAAGCGATATCGCGATTTAAGATGCATTAGAACCCTATTGCTTCGATACGTAGACATCTGCAAACGCTACTTCCTAGCAAGGAAGTGTCGCATTTACATTCATTTGATGTTTAGACTAGGAATACATGACACTTCGCAATGAATATTATATCCTATCACGAAACATTGAAATGAGATGCGATATCGCGTTTTAAGAAGCATTAGGACTCTATTGCTACGATACGTAGACATCTGCAAACGCTGTTTCCTAGCAAGGAAGTGTGGCACTTACATCCTTTTGGAGTGTAGACGAGGTATACATAACACTTCGCAATGAAAATTATATCTTATCATGCAACATAGAAATGAGATGCGATATCGCGTTTTAAGGAGCATTAGAACTCTATTGATTCGGTACGTAGACATCTGGAAACGTTATTTCCCAGCAGGGAAGTGTCGCATTTACATTCTTTTGAAGTCTACACAAGGTACACATGATACTTCGCAATGAATATTATATCTTATCACGAAACATAGAAATGAGACATGATATCGCGATTTAAGAGCATTAGAACTCTATTGCTACGATACGTAGACATCTACAAACGCTATTTCCTAGCAACGAAGTGTCGCATTTACATTCTTCTGAAGTGAATACGAGGTATACATGACACTTCGCAATGGATATTATATCTCATCATGAAACATAGACGTGAGATGCGATATCGCGTTTTAAGAAGCATTAGAACTCTACTGCTACGATACGTAAACATTTGCAAACGCTATTACCTAGCATGGAAATGCCGCATTTACATTCTTTTGAAGTTAATACGAGGTGTACTTGACACTTCGCAATGAATATTATATCCTCTCTCGAAACATAGATGTCAGATGCGATATCGCGATTTAAGAAGCACTAGAACTCTATTTCTACGATACGTAGACATCTGCAAACCCTATTTCCTAGCATGGAAGTGCAGCATTTACATTCTTTTGAAGATAATACGAGGTATATATAACACATCGCAATGAATATTATATCTTATCTCGAAACATAGAAGTGAGATGCGATATCGCGATTTCAGTAGCACTAGAACCTATTGCTACGATGCGTAGACATCTGCAAATGTTATTTCCTAGCAAGGAAGTGTCGCATTTACATTATTTTGAAGTGAATACGAGGTATACAAAACACTCCACAGTGAATATTGTATCTTATCACGAAACATAGAAATGAAATGCGACATCTCGTTTTAAGTAGCATTAAAACACTATCGCTACGATACGTAGACATCTGCAAACGCTATTTCCTAGCATGGCAGTGTCGCATTTACATTCTTTTGAAGTGAATACGAGATATACATAACACTTCGCAATGAATATTGTATCTTATCACGAAACATAGAAATGAAATGCGACATCTCGTTTTAAGTAGCATTAAAACTCTATTGCTACGATACGTAGACATCTGCAAACGCTATTTCCTAGCATGGAAGTTTCGCATTTACATTCATTTGTAGTGAATACGAGATATACATGACACTTCGCAATGAATATTATATCTTATCATGAAACATAGGAATGAGGTGCGATATCGCGTTTTGAGAAGCTTTATAACTCTATTGCTACAATGCGTAGACATCTGCAAATGTTATTTCCTAGCAAGGAAGTGTCGCATTTACATTCATTTGAAGTGAATACGAGGTACACATAACATTCCACAATGAATATTATATCTTATTACGAAACATAGAAATGAAATACGAATTCTCATTTTAAGAAGCATTAGAAATCTACTGCTACGATACGTAGACATCTGCAAACGCTATTTCCTAGCATGGAAGTGCCGCATTTACATTCTTTTGAAGATAATATGATGTATCCATAACACTTCGCAATGAATATTATATTTTATCATGAAACATAGAAGTGAGATGCGATATCGCGTTTTAAGAAGCATTAGAACTATATTGCTACGATGCGTAGACATCTGCGAATGTTACTTCCTAGCAAGGAAGTGTCGCACTTACATTCTTTTGAAGTGAATACGAGGTATACATAACAATCCACAATGAATATTATATCTTATTACGAAACATAGAAATGAAATACGACTTCTCATTTTAAGAAGCATTAGAACTCTATTGCTACGATACGTAGACATCTGCAAACGCTATTTCCTAGCATGTGAGTTTCGCATTCACATTCATTTGAAGTGTAGACGAGGAATACATAACACTTCGCAAATCATGTTATATCTTACCATGAAACATAGAAATGAGATGCGATATCGCGTTTTAAGAAGCATTAGAAATCTATTGCTACGATACGTAGACATCTGCAAACGCTACTTCCTAGCGACGAAGTGTCGCATTCACATTCATTTGAAGTGTAGACGAGGAATACATAACACTTCGCAAATCATAATATATCTTACCATGAAACATA